>NW_006400052.1:2576845-2590243 GCF_000299155.1 Elephantulus edwardii | reverse complement strand
TGGTGGAGCAGGGAAATAAGTGGGTAAAGACGTGTGTGAGAAAGGCAGGGACAACAATGACACTAAAGTTAATGCCACAATAAGGGATATACCTTTAACTTGCTGGTCTGTCTGATACTTCTCTAAATCTGAACATTCACATTAAGACAGACTAGGAAGAAGGATTGGCCATCCACTTCTGAAATAGCAGGCCTCTGAAAACCCTATGTACATCTATATTTGTTCCTATCCCAAAGAAAGGTGACCCAACAGAATGTGGAAACTACAGAACAATCTCACTGATTTCACATGCGAGCAAGATTTTACTGAAGATCATCCAAAAACGACTGGAACAGCACATCAACAGAGAACACATTGTGGGTATTGTAAAAATATCATAAAACGAAATATGTGTTTGAAAGAAAAGCTTTCACACTATAAACATTCATCAAATCTCATTTCAAAATAACTAAGCAAATAAAGACTACCTTCTACCTACAACTGGGAGAGGATAAAGTAGATGAATGAATGGGACCTTCTAAGAATCAAATCCCTATGCACATCCAGAAACGTCTCCAACAGGGTAAAAAGGAAAGCCACAGACTGGGGGGAAAATATTTGGTAATGACATGTCTGATAAAGGAGTTATACACAGAATTTATAGAACGCTTGAGAGCCACAAGATAAAGGTGAACAACCCAATTGCAAAATGGGTGGGCACAGGATATGAACTGACACTTCACCAAAGAAGGCATTCAGATGGCAAACAAACACATGAAGAAATGTTCAAAATCCCTAGCTCTAAGAGAGATGCAAATCAAAACAACTATGAAAAAAAAAAACAAACCAACAACTATGAGATATCCTCACACCCCAGTAAGAATAGCAAAATTCAACAGAGCAGCAAACAACAAATGCTGGTGAGGTTGTGGAGAAACTGGAACCCTTATTCTCTACTGGCATGTAAAATGGTGCAACCACTACGGAAGGCTGTGTGGCACTTTCTCAGAAAGTTGGAAATAGAAATACCATTTGACCGAGCAATTCCACTACTGAGAATATACCCTAAAGAAACCATAACTTCCATCCAAGCAAATATATGCACACCATGTTTATTTCTGCTTTGTTCACAATAGCACAGAGTTAGAAACAACCAAATTGCCCATCAACAAGCAAATGACTAGAGAAGCTGTGGTATATTCACACAATGGAATATTATGAAACACTGAAAAACAAAAGAACTCTTGAAGTATTATACAAAATAGGTGACCACGGAGGATATTATTCTGAGTGAAATATCTCAGTCACAAAAAGAGAAATACTGTATAATTCCATTATTATGAATCAGGACCGTCAGGGGGGTTGGGGAAAACTAAGAAAGAGGGGATAAATAATGCACATCGCATTAAAACAGACAAGGGAGAGAATTGTACAAAAGGAATATATGATTAGGTATTCTTGGTATGTCAAGAGTCCAGAATAAGAGCTACATAATAAAGTGATTGGGGGTGGGGGACAACTATTTAACAATGAAAGAACTTTTTTCCCAAAGAAAAAAGTGAACTAGAGGGGAAGCGTGGACAGGGAGGAAAATGTGCAACAATGAATGAATAGAAATCCAAGTTCTTTATAAACTTACAATAAAATATCAATTAAAAAAAGAGACTACCTTTTTAAAAAAAATGTATTTTATTATTTGTTGTGCATTGTACCGTCAAATAAGATCTGACTGGTACAGCAGGAGATTGTCCCTCCTTCTCCAGCAGAGCATCTGGTGAATTCGAACGAGGCACAGCTGGGATTGCAGTGCAGCTTCTTGCCACTAGGCCACCAGAGCTCCCTTGAGACTACCTTTTATAATATGGATGACACCTCAACATAAAGAAAACAAAAATCCTCCCACCTGGATCAATAATCAACATGTTATTATAAATGGAAAATTTAAGTTGCCAAGAATTTCATTTTACTTAGATCCACAATCAAGACCCCTCAAAGCAGCAGTCATGAAATCAAATTATACACTGCATTCAGAAAGTCTGCTGCAAAAGATATCTTTAAAGTGTTAAAAAGCAAAGGTGTCACTTTGAGAACTAAAGTGTGCCTGACCAAAGCCATGTCTTTTTAATCACTTCACACGCATAAGAAAGCTGGACGAAAAGTGAGAAAGATCAAAGAAGGATTGAATTTGAATTACGGTTTTGGCAAAGAATATTGAAAATATCAAGGACTACCAGAACAAACAAATCTCTCTTGAGAGAGGCACAGATAGAATACTCCTTAGGCTCAAGAATGGTGAGACTTTGAACTTATTATCAGGAGAGACCAATACCCAAAAAACCTATCAAGAAAAAAAAATTTTTTTTAAACCATCAAGCTTGATAAAGCAGAGGATAAGTAAAAAAGAAAAGAAAACCCTTGGTGAACTGTCGGTACGGCCGCTCAACAACGGGCTCGAACAGTCAACTGTGAGAAAGTGGCTGTTTTATTCTATTGCCCATGAGGTTGCTGAGTCCCATAACAGACGTGAGGATTAGGTAAGGGAACAAAGAATGAACCGAGTGAAATTCCTACACCCCACGACTACTGACTCCAACTGATAGCAACCCTCTGTCAAGTGTCTGAGGTGGTAAACCTTTCTGGAAGACTGCCCATCTTTCTCCCATCGAACAGCTAGATTCAAACTACTAAGCTTTCAGTTAGCAGTCGGACTCTACTGCTGTTGTACCATAGCTGAACCGACGCATAGCTGACCTTCCGGCGGGTTTTCAGAGGCAGTTAATTGCACAGGAGGAGACTGCTGGTCTTTCTCCCGAACTGCGGGCCTTTGGAATTGCAGGTTCTTACCACCAGGCCTCCAAAGCTCCCTATGCACTACAAGCCACTATAGCAAAACGGTAATGATTTGGGGAAAGCTCACTGTGCCACTAGATGGCGATATCACAAACCACAGAAGACGGTGGCGGTTGAACTCGAGTTGTGTTCCAGCCAATCTTGCACGGTCTAAATCTGAGCTACTTAGTGCATCACTTGTTGCTGTTGTTATGTGCCTCCCAGTTGACTATGATTCATAGCGGCCCTCTGAATAACTTCCCTGAAGCCTGCCCCGTCCTGAGCCACCCGCCCCATCTCTGACACATCTGTCCCTATTGCCATCTCATCCAGGGTCGTCTTCTCCTACACTGATCCTCAACCTTTCCAAGCATGATGTCTTTTTCCTCCTGGCAACATGCCCAAAGTATGTGAGAGTCTCAAAATCCTTGTCTCCAAGAAGCAACTTGATTTCACTCTCTCCAGGACAGACTTGTTTGTTCTCTTGGCAGTATGTTCAATAGTCTTCTTCAGCACAACTCAAAGGCATCGATTTTTCTGTCATCCTTATTGATTATCCAGCTCTCTGACACACATCAAATGAGAAGACAATGGCCTGGATCAGGCATACCTTAGTCTCCAGACTGGCATCATTGCACTCTGGTGGGGTGCCTAACAGCCAACTCCTGCTTTTATTTCCTGATTGCTGATGCCAAGAGTGTTGATTGTGGATCCGAGCAAGATGAAATTGTTAGCAACCTCAATCTTTTCTCCACTTATCATGATGCTTTCAAATGGCCCCAGTGTTAGAAAACACTTTAAATGATAAAAATGATAAAAAGTTATTAACTAATCTTCAAATAAATAAGTATTCAACTTTTGCTAATCATCTCCCTAATGTCCTTTTTCTGGTCCAGGATCCCACATTAAATCAAGGCTACCTGTCTCCTTATTCTCCTCCAGTTTAGGCTACTTTCTCCATCTTTCTTTGTCTTTCATGGTTCAGCACTTTGGGCAAGTACTAGTTAATGAATGTTGTCAAAGATCCTTCCATTTGGGTTTGTCTGGTGTTTCCTTATGATTAAATTCAGGTCCTCCTGTTTTTGGCAGAAATGCCACAGAAGTGGCGTGCCTTCCCAGTGCATTATATCAGAAAGTCCTTGGCATTCGTCACAAGCACTACAACGGCTCCAATAACAGGCTCACGCACAGCAGTGACGGTGAGGCTGGTGCAGGACCTGGCAGCATTGTGTTTTGTTGAACTAGGAGTCACTATGAGTCAGAAGCAGCTCAACGACATCTATAATAATAACTTGAGTAAAGTGGTGTCTGCCAGGTTTTCCAAAGATCTCTAGGTGGTACAAACCCATCCAGTTTCACCCACAAAAAAGGTCTGGCAATCTGCGTCCATAAAGACTACAGTCAAGAGAACCCAAGGAGCAGTCTCATCTGTAACACACAGTGCCACATGACTCAGAATCAACCCAACAGCAACTGGGTTTGTTTGTTTGTTTGTATTGCCCAAATCCACCACTGTCTTCAAACTAATCTTGGCCCTTGATTGACACTGCAGGACAAAGTAGACCAATAAGGTTTCTGAGGCTGTAAACCTTTATGGAAACAGACTGCCTCACCCAACTACCTTGATGCTAGCAGTAAAGCCTTCTGAACGTTTTTTGTTTTTATAAGTTTCTCTAAATCTCTTTTCTCTATTGTAACTATCTTCTTGTATTCATAAATATCTTGTTGAGGGAGACCAACAAAATAGCCTGTTTCTCGTGACATTTTTGCCCACTAGTCAACTGATGATTTCTGCCTACAGTTATTACTGTGGTTTGGTGGTGCAGTCCATAGCATGTGTGCTGCTAACATAAAGGCCTCATGTCTCTGGTGGTTCAAATCCACCAGGCACTCCTTTGGAGAAAGAAAGGCAGTCTCTTCTTTTCAATATTTATAGCCTCAGAAACACACTGGAGGACCCAGAAGAGTCAGAACCAACAGTGGCAGGGAAGTTTGAGTTTGATTAAACAAATGATGCTTTTTTTAATTTCCATCTTTTCTTATAAATGTATTCATTGGAAATCTATCAGAAATAGTTTTTCCTTCTTCCCCATTTTACTCAACTATTTTACTCAACCCATTTACTCAACTATTTCATTACATCTATGTGGGCTCATGAATATTTGTGGGTTATAAACCATAAATAAACAGGTTGTTCATATTGTCACAGATCTGACTATCAATAGTTCCCTCTAAGCTGATTTCCGTGGCTTTTTTTTCCATTTTTTTAGTTGTTCCTTCCTTTCTGACATCACAGATAGTCCAAGCTCTTCTTGGACTTCCCCTAGTCCTGCCTGGAAATCAGCCATTTCTCTAACAATCTTTGGTTCTTTTTACTGAAGAATGATATTTACAAACTACGCTCATAGTTACTGGGTGTCACAGCTTCAAGTCCCTGTAGAATACAGAGCTGGAAGCATATGTATTTCTTTAAAAAATAAGAATAACAGTTGCCATCCTATTAGTTGTGACTCATGGTGACCCTATGTGTGTCAAAGTACAACTGCACTTCTTAGGGTCCTCAAGGGCTGGTTATTTGGGAGATCTTTCCTCCCAAGTGCTCCTGGGTGAACTTGAACCTTTAAACTTTTGGTTAGCAGTCAAGCATACTAACCGTGTTCCTTCCCAGGGACTCTCATATGTATTTACACACACACTTGCTGTTGTTAGATGCCCTTAAGTCACTCCTAACAATCCGTATGTACAACAGAATGGAACACTCTCCTCACCATCCTGCTATGTTAGAGCCCATTATTACAGTTACTGTGTCAGTTCCTTTCATTTTACAAATTCAGTAAACAAAGTCTCATTTTTACTTTAATTGTTGTTGTTGTTGTTGTTAAGTGCTGTCGGGTCATAGACAATTCACTGTGACCCTATGAACAAAAGACCTGAACACTTATATAACTTTCATCATTTCTTCCAAGTTCTTAGGGTTTCCAGAGGCAATCTATTTCAAAAGTGGATGCCACTCCTGCTTCCAAGCTAGTTTTAATTGGGGAGTTCCACCAAACACTGTCCACCATGGGTAACCATGATCACATTTGACACATCAGTGTCACAGTGTTCAGCATCATAGCAACCACGAGTGCTATACCACCTAGAAGAATGTTTGACCAAAAACAATTAAAACCAGGCCTGAGGGCTGCAGATTAAAATCACCCACCTTTGGCTTGGTAGCATAATTTTCTATCCACTAGGCCAACAGAGCTCTTTCATTATTGTTGTTGTTGCTGTTGTTGTTGTCAAATGTCATCTAATAGTTACATGTTTATTTTATTCATGCTAGGAAAAAAATACAAGCATACTTCAGTCTCATAATTTTACAAGTAATGCTGCCTGCATAAGCTGAGGCTAAATTTTTAAAAATAAACTGAAAAGAAAAAGCATAACGTAAATAGTGTAGGTGGTACATGGCTTAAAAAAAATCACAAATATAAACATCTGGGGTTTGGGGAACATAAACTAGAATTCCATGCATCCTCATTTTTTTATTATATAATATTTTATTAACTCACACTCATTTCCATCAAATTAGAATTGACTCATTAGTTGACCCTCAAATGGGTTTTCGAGAGATTATAAAATGCACAAGCAAAGATTGCCCATCTTTCTCCTGAAGAGTTAATGGTGGATTCCAGAGAAACATCACCTTAGAGTTAGTAGTTCAACTCCCAACAGACCACTCCATCAGAGCTCTGTAATATATTAGTAGTTGTTGTTGATTGCCCTTGAGTCTTATACAAGTCATACAACTCATACAACTTATACAACTTATACAACTCATACAACTTATACAACTTATACAACCCTAGGAACAGAAGGCCTGAAGCCCTTCTATAACTATCGCCATTTCTCCAAGTTCATAGAGTTTCCAGAGACATGTTGTTTAGGAAGTGGATGCTTCCAAACTCCTGCTTCCAAACCTGTCACCAACCACTGTCCACTATGAGTTACCGTCACGGCATTTGACATCCCAATGGCACAAGGTTCAGGATCACAGCAACCCCAGGTTATCTCAGTACAGAAGAGTGTTGTACTACTTTAGAATTCTGTTCCTCCAAAATATAATAACTGACTTTTAAATACAAAGGTCCTTCCCGAGGTCTTGTTGACTCTTATGCTGACTCATTTTTCAGTTTCATCCATGAAGTTAGTAGTACCATGCAGAACCACAAAAAGAAAACCGGCGGAAAGACTCTCCTTACCTTCGTGAGCTTGTTCTCCTCAGCCTCTATTTCCTCATCTGAAAAACAAAGGGGGAACAGGAAGTAGTTAGTGACAACTTGGTTAACTAGTACAGGTTGTTTGTTTGTTTGTTAGCATTCTATTGTGATCAGAGTGAAAGTTTACAAAGTAGCTTGGTTTGCCATTCATGAGGTTTTTGTTTGGTTGTTTGTCTTTTAAAGTGTAATTTCCATTTTATTTTCAGACGAGTTTTTTCTTCAGCCTTTTAAGGAATCAAATCCTTACATGGATTTTGGTGGCAGTCGTAGGTGGAGGTGTCCGGTCCTTTCGGGCTTCGCAAGAACGGTTCCTCACCACCTTGCTGTGAATGGCACAACTCACACAGTAGTGCAGTTTCACATAGAGCTTTGAAAGCACATAGGCGTTGAAAACACTCGCTTCGGAAATGTCCCTGACAGCAGCTGCCTCTACTATATTTCGGATTACGAACTTCTTAATTGCCTTGTCTTTGGGCACGCACCGGGCGCAGTTCGTGCAGTGAATAGGCTGCGCGTGGCCACGGCCCTTTTTGGCACGAGCGTTGTTTCTCCTTTTCTTCGTCATGTTGGAAGCGAGGGTCCGAGAGCGCGGTTTTTGTTTTATGGCGTTGATTACAATCCCACAATGCACCCTTGTTGATTCTCCCTGTGATTGTGGGATTGTTTCCAATCATCCTTTTATCCTCTCCTTTCTCTTGCCTTCTGGACTTTATCCATGGACAAACACTGTCCTTCCAATCCTGTGTGTGATTGTTCTAAGGAGTGAGCTCTTCCTGGTGATATTGTTCATCTTGAAAGTTGAGCCACCAGGTGATTTCCATTTCAGGCTCAAAGAGTCACTAAGGGCCATAACCTCAGGGCTCCCACCATCTCTGTTATTATCTGTGAGCCTCGTCATCGTTATGATTTTTTTAGTTTGGCTCCACATTTTATCTGCTCCTCCATTCCAGACCCTCTCCTTGATCCCTTTCAGAGTGGTCAGCAGGGCTAGCTGGGCACCATCTAGCTCTGACCTCAAAGTCATGTAGGTTGATGTTGCTTTGTTAATATAGACTAATAATGCCCACACTCTTCTTAAAAGCAATTTGGTAATGACAATAAGAAATATAAAACTTCTTAATTTTTGACCTAGTGATTCCACTTCGGGAAAATCTCTCCCAAGAAAAATAATCCAAAGCACAAAGGAATATATCAATGTCCAAAACTAAAATAATCTAAGTATTCAGCGAGAAGAGAAAGTTTAATAACTCAAGCATATGGACTTGTAGTGAGTATTGTACTGCCATTAAAAATGTCTGTTATAAATTATGAATTGGGGAAAAAGAAATATGTACATCTACTATCAAACTCAAACTCACTGCCATCAAGTTGGTTCTAACTCACAGCCACACTCCGTTGGGTTCTGGAGCTACAAATCACAATGGGTGGGGCCTGCCCATCTTTCTCCTGTGGATTAGCTGGTAAATGCACACCACCAAAGACCTATGACCTTCAGGTTAGCAGTGCAACTTGCTATGGACACTGCCACCAAACATGTATACAATATATAGGTGTTATATGTATACTCTGTGTGTGCATGATATATACTGTATACTATATATATATATAACATAAAAATATATATATGTATATAAAACATAAGAGAGGTCTTGTGGCAAGAAGGTGCACTGCAAACACAAAGGCACAAGGTTCAAATCCACCAGCTTCTCTGAGGGAGAAGGATGGGCAACCTCCTTCTGTGCAATGAATTGCCTTTGAAAACCTGCTGGAGAGTCAGCTATGGGTCAGTTCTAATCTGAAGGTACAAAACAACAATAATACATATAACACAGCATATGGTGGTGGTGGTTGTTATGTGCCATCTAGTCAGAAAAGACCCATAGCTGACCCTATAACAGGTTTTCAGAGACTGTAAATCACATGGGAGGAGAATAGCGTATTTTTTTAGTATTTTTAAATAGATGTATTAAAAGTATGCTCTATATACAGAGAGCATATACTTCAGTTATCATTATATAAAGAAAATCAGATGCAGGAAACAAATACACCAAAACAACATACCAATTAGTTGGTAAGAGTAAAGGTAGCTTTTCTGTACTTGCCAAGTTCCCTCTGCTATAGGTCTACATTACATTCTCTCAGTAGCACAAATGGTTAACACACTGAAGTACTAAATAAAAGTTCAGAGGCTCATCTGAGTCTACCCAGAGACCTTGGGAGAAACGCCTGGTGTTCAGCTTCCCAAGAAACGGCACTAAAAATCCTGTGGAGCGTAGTTCTACCCTGACACACATGGAGTCACCAGAGTTCGAATCAACTCAACAGTGACTGGCACTATTATTTAGAACGTAAAAGCTTTTCAGTGAAGGGATTTAACTAAGCATCTCCAAGGTTGCCTCTAGTGCTTGTGGGTTTTCTCTGGGACTAGGAGCAGAGTCAGGGGAGAGTAAAATGTTAGAAAGGTTTAGATGGCAGGACTTATGCCTGTTTACGATTACTTCAATGCACTCAAAACAGCACATGAGATTATTTTACAAACAGCCTTTGAGGAAATGATGCAACACTATCCATTTGTGTGGCAGAAAGGGCACAAGTTTGGGAAATAGAAGTCCTGGATGGAATCAAATTCTTTCTCAGAGCCCTCTCCTCTCCAAACACTGTGTCTGCCCACTTAGTGAATAAACATTTATCAAGTGCCTACATGTGCCAGGAACCACTGGCACAGGCTCTAATGATGGTGGCTGACTTGGAAAAAAAAAACAAACCATTGACCATAACTTCTCAGTAACAGAACTGCATTCAAATGTGATGAGACTCATGTGAAGGCACAATTAACTCTGACCTGAAATAGCAGAAACTGGAAACATCATCTAAGCCCAGTTCCAGTTCCAAAATCTCAAGTCTAGAAACCATCATATTTGATTGACATAAAAATAGCTTGTTGTTATGTGCTGTCAAGCCGAGTCACCTGCAACTCATAGCAACACTTGCTCTGAACTCTGAACTCTGCTCTGAAAATGCTCTGAACTCTGCCCTAACCCGAGTCAGTCCACTGGGTCCAACACACTTAACACTAATATCCCGGTCTCTGTGTCAATCCTCTCACCCAGGGTCTTCCTCTTCACCCTTCCAAGTATGGTGTCCTTCTGCAAAGACTGTTCCCTCCTGGCAACATGCCTAAAATATGTGAGATAGAGCTTCAAAATCCTTGCCTCCAGGAGCAACTCGGTTTCACCCTCTACAAGAAAAATCTGTTTATTCTCTTGGCAGTCCATGGAATGTTCAACACTGTTCTCCAGGACCACAACTCAGCAGCATCGGTCCTTCTTCTGTCATCCTCAGTCATTGTCCAGCTCTCTGATGCTTAACAAGTAACTGCAAAGACCATGGCCTGGATCATCTGAGGCACATCTTGGTCTCCAGGCTGACATAATTGTATCACTAAATGGGGATAAAACAGTATCAGGTATTAAGACAGACTTGGATAGAGGCAAAAAGAGGAACACGTTTTGTTCTTTTTTGTGAATTATGGATTTTTAAAAACCAAACCAACTCAGAGAGCACGTGAAAATGTTGATTTATAGAATAATCTCTTTTCTTTCATTCCTTAAGCTAGACTTTTTCTAGGTAAGCTTTTGAACTTCAGTTCCTCATCCATTTAAAATATCCTTCTTTGGCCTCAATTCTGGCCTTGGGAGTGGACAGTTTAATGCTACTGGACATCTAACAGGCAACAAGAAGTTAAACCCTTTTTTAATTATTATTATTTTATTTTATTAGTGTGTGTGTGTGTGTGTGTGTGTGTGTGTGTAGTGTCAAATCGAATCTGACTGGTAGAGGAGGAGACTGTCCCTTCCTTCTCCAGCAGAGCATCTGGTGGAATGGAACCGCATACCTCCGGGATTACAGTGTAGCTTCTTGCCACTATGCCACCAGAGCCCCCTTGACCACAGCAAGAATCACAAAACGCCGCATGCACAGGAAGATCACATCCTCTTCGCTCTCCAGGGAGCTGTGGCCGAAGTCCAACACGTACTCCATGGCCATCAGCAAGGACGACGAGGTCCAGGTTGTTCGAGGACACCACCAAGGTCAGCAAGTTGTCAAGGAGGTCCCTTCTGTACAGAAGGAAGCACATCATCTCCACAGGAAAGTGCATTGTGACAAGGCTAATGGACAACTGCCCACGTGGGCACTCACTCAAGCAAGGTGGCCTCACCAGGCTGAAATTGGATAAAAAGCAGAAAAAAATTTTGAACGTAAAGCTGAACCTCAGCAAGTGGAAAAGAGAAAGGCAAATAAATACAAGGGAAAACTTATTGAGAAAATGCAAGTATGAATGCAATCTGTTGAGCAACCACAGTTTAATTTCTAGCCAAGTAAGTGAATGTTCTTGAGAACTTTCCTATCATTGTTCAGAAATGGTTCTGTAAATCTGCCGTTGCAATTTCGTTTCATAATTTTAAGAATAAAAATTGGAAATGTTAAAAATAAAATGTCCCTCTCTTGAGTAACCCAGGTCTCTGAGCAATTAAATTGTGCTGGCCTAAGGGCCCCCATTCCGGAAGGACCATTTATGCTGTTCCCTTCCAGCGCCTGTAAAGGATCTATCTTCTTCCAACAGGGGCCACCAGAGGCCACAGGGACCAGCGTCAGGCCTCTGGGAGGTGGCGGCTCCAGGAAGGCAGCCAAGAATGCGAGTGTAAAGGTTAGTATCTCAATCACAATGGCAATCACACCACTGTCACCCCAGTTCTCTCCCTTGAGTCCCTCTGAAACGAGTGCAGATATTATCTGAGCTGACTCCATTCAGTCCCCTCTCCACAGCCCTCCCCAGGCAGCACCAAACCGGCTTCTTCCTGAGTCTCAGGCAAGAGATGGACTCCTCCAAGGTCCAGGGAGAGCTGGCTAGATCTCTGACTGTCCCCTCCCCCTTAAACTTTTCCCCAAGGACTCAGAGCTGCCTTCCTAAAGGACCTGGTCCCCCAAAAAGTATCCTGAGTCCTCTTTCCAATCTTATTTGACATATGTTGCTGTTGTTGTTGATTGCCTTCAAGTCGCGCACAACTCATAGCGACCTTGAAGCCCCTCTACAACTTTTGACATTTGTCAAAGTTCATAGTTTCCAGAGGCATGTTATTTATATAGAAAAGACTTACAGCCATGTGGCAAAATGGCTTGCCTGAGGCTACAACGCAGGCACCTCATTCTTTAGTCTCCCAGCAACATCCTCCAAACCCGCCACCAAATCCTCACCTGTACAAGTCAGGGCAAAACAACACAGAAATCCTGGTGCCAAAGTAACCGCCTTTCTGCATTCTTCTGTGTTGACCCCTCTCCTCACCCTATTGCAAAATGAGAGAGAGAACATGGCTTTACTTGCCATGCCCTGTTCCCTACCCCAAACAGATTATCTCTCTCCTTTAAGCAGCAACCTTGTGATTTCAGATTGGCGCCTGAAAACCCCTAAAGGAAAATTTATGACACCGACAGTGCCCTGGCCACAAAAGAACCAGTGTCCCTGTGATCATTTCAGAGACAATGTAAAGAAAACTAGTAAGTACCAATTAAATGGCATTCCTTAAACCACAGTCACTCTGGAATCGTTGAAGATGAGGTCAGGGTTGAGGGTGGACAAGAGGTGAAATGAAGACCAGAATAAGTTTATCTCAGCCTTCCTTTTTATCCAGTATCACACTGCAGGAAAATAGAGCAAGATACAATTCTCCTGTAACCAAAAAAGGTTTACAAATTCCTATATTTTATAGGGTTTCTCTCCTGTGTGGACCCATTGGTGTCTATTAAAGTTAGACCTCCAAATGAAACTCTTTTCACAGAGAGGACATTTATACGGTTTCTCTCCTGTGTGGAAAATTCCTATATTTTAAAACCCTCTTCCCTTGTCTGCTTTCTAGTCATTATTGATCTCTGAATATGACATCAATGTCTGTCAAACAGTATTTTTGTCTTCTCCTAGTAGTTTTTTAACTCACTTCCTTTAAAAATTGGCAATTATTGGGGGGGAGGGCTGGGCAGGGAGAAAAGTGCAGCAATGAATGAATGGAAATAAAAAATCTCTGTAAATGTTCATTAAAATTAATAAAATATTTTTTTTAATTGGCAATTATTAAGGGAGCTCTGGTGGCCTAGTGGCAAGAAGCTGCACTACAATCCCAGAGGTACGCAGTTTGAATCCACCAGATGCTCTGCTGGAAAAGGAGGGACAATCTCCTCCTGTACCCGTCAGATCCGACTGGATGGTACACACACAAAGTAATAAAATGAAATAAAAGAAATTTTATTTTTAAAAATTGGCAATTATTGA
>NW_006400052.1:2524073-2576744 GCF_000299155.1 Elephantulus edwardii | reverse complement strand
ATTATATTATATTATATTATATTATATTATATTACATTAATTATTATATGATATTGCCAAGGACAGGATAAATCATACACTGATTTACCTTCATATGTTGTTGATAGAAGTGAATTACAATTTGGCATAGTCCACAGTGACTTTGCTAACACAAAGGCAGCACCTCGCTGGCAGATCATATCCATCAGCAGCTTCACAGGAACAAGATGGCCAATCTCCTCTCATGTGATTTACAGCCTCTTAAAACTCACTGTCCCTGTCATGGCTGTTGACTATGGGTCCAAGGAAAATAAAATTGTTGATGTCAATCAAAAAAAAAAAAAAACCCTCACTGGCAGGGGAACTCTGGTGGCCTAGTGGCAAGAAACTGAACTGCAATCCCAGAGGCGTACGGTTCAAATCCACCAGATGCTGTGCTGAGAAAAGGAGGGACAATCTCCTCCTGTACCAGTCAGATCCGATTTGACGGTACACTCTCTCTCACACACACACACACACACCCACACACAAAATAATAAAATAATAATAAAAAAATGTAAATGATGAGATCTACAGTGTGTTAAGAGAAAAAAAATACAGAGGCCTCTGTTTCACAATCTTCACAAAAAGACAAAAATTTGAAAAACAAAAATGTGTAACAAGTGTATAGATGAATATAGGAAAATATTGGGTCATGGGCCTTGAGGTGGGGAAAGATTTCTTTAACAAAATAGAAAAAGCATAAATTATAAAGGAAAAGATTATGTCATTTGAAATTAAAAAATAAGAGACAGTATCTGAAACCTATAAAGGAGTTCTGATGGCACTGTCTAGTAGTCAGCCTTCTAAAAGTTGATGGTTCAAATTCACCAGGTGCTTCACAGAGGAAACATGGGTTATCTCCTCCTGTAACGATTTACAAACCTGATGGAGGGTCAATGAGTCTAAATTGACTTGAATAGCAGTGAAGGGGGTTTTGGCATAAAACTGACAAGGAATTCATTGCCATTGAGCAGAAACTGATTCATCACTGACCGTCTGGCAGCTTTTCAGATGCAATAAGTTGCAGTAAAGAGACTATCCATCTTTCTCCCCAAGAGCAGCTGGTAGGTTTGAACCTTTGTGTTGACAGTTCAACTCCTGACCCACTAAATCATCAGGGCTCCCTTACAAAGGATTAGTACACAGAATGCCACAGGCAAACAGGCAAAAGACTTGAATAAGCACTTCACAGACAAAGAAATCCGAGTAGCTAAACACATGAAGTGACACTGAACTTTTTAAGTAATTGAAAAGGGGCAAATTAGAACTAAAAAGAAATATCACTATAAGTCATCAGATAGGCAAAAAAAAAATTCTAATGATACCAAGTGTTCATAGAGGACAGAGTATAAGAACATTCATTTTCATGGGGTTTTGCCTTAGCTATGTAGTGCTGCAGAGGGAGCTCTGGTGGTTTAGTGGTAAGAACTTGTGCTGCCAAGGCAAAGGAACATGGTTTGAATCCACTAGCAGCTCTGCAAGAAAAAGGCAATCAACTCCCATGCAGTCTACAGCCTCTGAACCCCAACCCCCACCAGAGGGTCAGCTGTGGATCAGTAACAACAACAACAACATAGGGTTGCTGTAACAGAAGTCTCATGGTCAGTGGCTCTACAAACACAACTCATTTTCTCAGTGTGTCCTTAGGTGACATCAGGACTCTGACTCATGGCAGCCTACGGACATGGACATGGGAAACACTAGAAAATCACATAGAAAAGGCTCTAGGGGAAGACTCTCTCTGCTAGCTCTAGGGATATCTCTTCAGCCTCTGCTCCTAGGTTCCCTGGTGATAATGTGGCGTATATCTTCCCATTTGTTTGTGATTCCTTGTTTGCTTGCTTATTTTGCTCTTATATCTCCAAAGAAATTGACTTAAAACACATTCTACCTTAATACTGTTTCATTAACATAACAAAGAACACCCATTCCTGAATGTGATTATAACCACAGAATTTACGACACATTTTTGAGGAGCACAATCCAATCTATTATGATAATATAAATTGGTAATTTCAATATATCTAGTTAAATTGATGGTTATCTACTAGTTATCTCGTATAATGCTAAAGTTTAAGCTATGCATACCCTGTTATCAAGAAGTTGCACTTATACATTCAAAAGAAAAGGCACATTTATGTACACATGGAAACATGTACAAGAATTTTATAGCAGTATTGTTCATATTTCATTAAGAAAATATATATTCTCACCACTACCCTCAATAGGCAACAACATGATAGATGGAGAAAACACTGAAATTGTCAACAATTTCACCTTCTTTGGATCCACAGTCCACACCCTTCATACCAGCAGCCATGATCAAAAGACATGTTGCATTGGGGAAATCTGCTATCAAAGACTTCTCCAAAGTGCTAAAGAGGAAGGAGATCAGACTGATCTAAACAATAGTATTTTCAATGTTTTCCTACGCGGTTAATAAGGATGACAGAAGAAGGATCAATGATTTTAAACTGTGTTGTTGGGGAAGAGTACTGACTATCCTATGGCCTGCCAAAAGAACAAATCCCTCTGTCCTGGAGGAAGAACAACCAGGGTGCTGGTTAGGAGAAAGCACGGTGAAATGTGCATGTTGTCAGACAAGGGGGGGCTAATCCTTGGAAAAGGACATCATGCTGGAAGAGGTAGGTCAGAGAAAGAGAGAAAGACCTCAAAGACATGGACTGACACAGTGACTGCCATAACGGGCTCGAGCATATCATGCTAACGGTTCAGATTTGTTATTTTCATAGACTCACTGAATCAAAGTTGAGAAGATGACACCTAACAACTAAAAGCATCGCTCATAAGTGTCCAAAACGTAAAACTTCTAAATGAATGCGCATAATTCATATAAAGTATGAATAAATTATGGTGTATTCAAGTGTCAGTGAAATGAATTAAATTGTAGCAGTATAAATCTTAAATTATTTTAAAAAGTAAGCCAAAAGAGGTCATCTACAGTATGATTTCAAATACTTAAAAGTATAAAAATAGGCTAGATTAAACCAATTTCTCTAGGAATGTCTACAAAGTTGGTAAAACAATTTTTTAAAAAAAGTAAATGGATACTAGAATAGGGTTATAAACTTCCAACTCAAAGGCAAGCAGTTCAAATCTACCAGCTACTCCGCAGGTAAATAATGAGCAGTCTCCGTCTGTTCAATTTACAACTTCTTCAAACCTGCTAGAGGATCAGCTGAGTCGGTTCCCAGCCCAGGGCACAAAACAGCAACATACTAGGGTTATCTCATCTCTGTAAGGGAGAGACAGTAGTGGTAAGAGCAGGAAGTTAGTCATTCTATTTCTAGACCTCAACATCAAGAAAACAAAGATTCTCACCACTGGACCAATTGGCAGCATCAGTATGGATGGTGAAGAGATTGAGATAGTTAACAGTTTTAGTTTGCTTGGCTCCATAGTTAAACTCTTTTTTTTTATTTTATTAAATTTTATTAGTTTTAATGAACATTTACAGGGATTTTGGGTTTTCATTCCTTCATTGCTGCATAGTTAAACTCTTGGTACCAGTAGCCAGGAACTCAAGAGACAAATTCCATTGGTAAAGTCAGCTGTCAGGGACCTCTCCAGAATACTGAAGAGCAATGACATCAGGCTGGAGACTAAGGTGTGCCTGATCCAGGATATAGGCTTCAGAATTGCATGCTATACAACAGAGAGTTGGACAGTGACTAGGGATGATAGAAAGAGAATAGATGCCTTTGAACTGTGGTGCTGGAGAAGAGTGTTGAATATACTACCGTGGACTACTAGGAGAACAAACAGGTTTGTCCTGGAGAGGATGAAGCCGGGATACTCCTTGGAGGCAAAGATTCTGAAGCTTCGTCTGACATACTTTGGGCATGTTGCAAGGAGGGACTGGTCCTTGGAGAGGGACATCATGTTTGGGAGAGTGGAGGGACGGCGCAAGAGAGGAAGACCCTTGATGAGATGGATCAATTCTGTGATTGGGGTGGTGGGAATAAGTTTGTTGGAGATGGTGAGGTTGGCACAGGCTACAGTAGGGTTTAGGGCTCTTGTAGATAGGGTCACTATAAGTCGCAAACAATTTGACGGCACATAACAGCAACAGACCTGGGTAGTACTTTAATGACTATGTGCTTTTAAAAAAAATATATTGGACAGTATACACAAGGTTTTTTGGGCATCTACATATGTGCAATATTTTGCATTAATATATTTTTAAAGATTCAGACCAAAGCAGCACATGTAGAATAATCTCATTTCTGGTTTTTTCTTTGTTGAGTTGGGTTTTTTAACATTCTTTTATTGTTCTTTTTTCTTTTTCTCATTGTGTACCATTGAGTTGGGTCCGACTGGCACAGGAAGGATTGCCCCTCCTTCTCCAGCAGAGCAGCTGGTGGATTTGAACTGCAAGCCTTCAGGATTGCAGCACAGGTTCTTGCCACTAGGTCAACAGAGTTCCCTTGTTTAATTGTGTTTTGTTTGTTTGTTTGGTTGTTGTTGTTTTGGTTGAATTTTTTAAGTAGACTTATGTTTATATTAAAAAATATATGGAAGATTCCGAGCCAACTATCAATAATAGCGAATTTTGGGGAATAGAAGTTGACATAAGGAAATATATTTAATAGAATATACTTTTCTTTCTGTTATTATTTTCTCCACTGAATAAGTAAATTTCCAAACACTCAAACACAATTGTGAAAATGTTTTTAAAACTAACTTATTCCCTTTCTTTTCCCCCAAGGACACCAAAGGCATCACAGGAAGTCAAAGAAGCACTCCAAAGCCTGCCAGCAATTTCTCCAACAATGCCAGCTAGCAAGCTTTGCTCTGCCTATTTAAAGTCTTCGAGAACCCATTCTCCCAATCCTCTCAGTCAAGAAGGAAGAGGACATACCTTCAGGATCCTCGACTCCCGTCTCATGTGTCCCCCTGCCCGCTGCTCACCTCACAAATCATTCCAATGTCCCAAAAAAAGCATTTTCCCCAAAGTCATTTTTATTACTATCCCTTCTAGTGATTATTCTAGTGTTTATTGTCCCTTCTAGCTTATCAATCTTTTCCTCCATCCTAACCCTTATCCTAGCTTGACCTTAATTACCTGAAAGATACCAGAAAACTTGGCTTCCCTAGCTGGTTTCACCTGATCTTAAACATAACCAAGCACTTGGCAAAAAGAAGTAATAAATATTTTTAAATGTAATAGGTCAAAATTATTTGTTTTGCGTGGAGTCTAGCCACTCAGATTTGCTCCAGATCGCCTACTTAACTATGTTTACTCCAAACGCAACCCAGAGTCTATCTACACACCTCTTCATACTCAAGCCCTCTCATTCTCTCCATTGGCAGCTTTTTATTCTTTCTTTCATTTAGGAAACCTTTCTGAGATAGGAAGCAGCTGGGGCAAAGAAAGCCAGTATAGCACTGAATAATTGAATAATTACAGGATTATATATGTTGTTAAGTGCCGTCGAGTCACTTGTGACTCATAGCGACCCTATGTACAAGAGCCCTAAACGCTGTTCTATCCTGTACCAACCTAGCCATCTCAAACACGCTCATTCCCACCACTCCACTCACAAAATCAATCCATCTCATTGAGGGTCTTCCCCTCCTGCGCCGCCCCTCTACTCTCCCAAACATGATGTCCCTCTCCAAGGACCAGTCCCCCCTTGCAATATGGCCAAAGTATGTCAGACGAAGCTTCAGAATCCTAACCTCAAGGAGCATTCTGGCTTCACCCTCTCCTGGACAAACCTGTTTGTTCTCCTAGCACTCCATGGTAGTATATTCAACACTTTTCTCCAGCACCACAGCTAAATGGCATCAATTCTCTATCATCCCTATTCATTGTCCAGCTCTCTGATGCATAACACATAACTGCAAAGACTATAACCTGGATCAGGCGCACCTTAGTCTCCAGCCTAACATCATTGCTCTTCAGTACTCTTGAGAGGTCTCTCACAGCCGACTTTCCCAATGCAATTCGTCTCCTGATTTCCGGGCTGCTGTTACCAAAAGTATTGACTGTGGAACCAAGTAAACTAAAACTGTCAACTATCTCAATCTCTTCACCATCCATACTGATGCTGCCAATTGGCTCAGTGGTGAGATTCTTTGTTTTCTTGATGTTGCGCTTCAATCCATATAGGAGGCTGCAGTCCTTTACCTTCTGCAGCAAGCGCTTCAGGTCCTCCTCAGTTTCAGCAAGCAGTGTTGCATCATCCGCCTAACTCGGGTCGTTGATGACTCTTCCACAATTTCTTACCATAAAAAGCACTCCGTATATCATCAAAGGAGCCTTGGTGGCATAGTGTGTAACATATCAGGCTAACTAAAATTTCAGCAGTTCAAATCCACTAGCGATGCCACAGGGGGGGGAAAAAAGTAGTCTTCCCCTGTAAAGATTTACAGCCTTGGAAACTTGATGAAGGAGCGCTACTAGTAAGAGCAGGCTTGACTGCAGGGGGCTTGGGTATCATTATCATAAGCAGTTCTGGTAGCATAATACATTGGGTTGTTAACCCAATTAGCATTGCAAATCCTCTAGCTCCTCTGTGGAAGAAAGACAGGCAGTTTCTCCCTGTACAGATTTAGAGCCTCAGACACTCAATGAAGGGTTCCTGTGACTCGGAATTAACTCATCAGGAGTATCATCATCATAGTAATGGAAGGTCAGTAAAAAAAGATGAAAACACTCAACAAGATGGACTGACAGTGTCTGCAAGTGTGGGCTTAATTATAGCAGATGAGAGGATGGTGCAGGACTGGGAGGCATCTTGTTCTGATTCTGAGTCAGAACCCACTCGACAGTAACTGGCAAGATCACCATTGTTAATGGTCATTGTACTCTGAGTTTCCAATCTGACACAGAAGACAGATATGCAGATATTCAGGGCTGGAATAATGGTATGTTGTTAGATGCCATCGAGTCAAGTATGACTCACAGTGACACTAAGATCTGAATCCTATCCTAGACTCACCATCTCTGACCACTTGGGCCCATTGCTGGTTGAGGGTCTTCCTCTCTTTCTCTGTCTCCTCTACCTTCCCAAGTGTGATGTCCCTTTCCAAGGAATAGCTTCTTCTTAACAACATGCCCAAAACATGGGAGATAAAGCTTTTTCACTTTGCCTCCAAAGAGTATTCTGGCTGCACCTTCTCCGAGACATATCTGTTGTTTTTTGGCAGTCCATGGGATAGTCAGTACTCTTCTCCAATATCACAGTTCAAAGATGTCAATTCTTCTTCTGTCCTTTTTATTCAAAAGGACACGATTTTGGAAGACATTACAGTATTTGGGTTTTTTGGTTGTTGCTGTTATGTGTCGTCGAGTCGTTTGCGACTCATAGCGACCCTATGTACAACAACCCTAAACCGTGCTCTATCCTGTGCCAATCTCATTGCCTCTGACACACCCATCCCGATTACCCTAGTCACTGAATCAATCCAACTCATAGAGGGTCTTCCCCTCCTGCACTGTCCCTCTACTCTACTCAGCATGATGTCCCTCTCTAAAGACCTGTCTCTCCTTACAACATGTCCAAAGTATGTCAGACAAAGTATGGGGGTAAAATGATCAGAGTGATAATACAGGGAGATTAAAATGATAATAATGTGTAGGATTTAATAAAAAAATACATGGTTATTGTCAGGCCAGGACCAAGGTCAAACAAAGGGAGAAAAAGGATTCAAGGAATATCAACATGTCAACAAAGGGAGTAACAGCCTCAACTACCATGGAGTGCCCCTCCCTTTCTTCCCTACAAGACCACCTGCCTGGCTAAACCACAATGAAATGCCACTCTCTTCCCTCCCTAAGGACCCTTACTATAAAAACCCTGTCCTAATCCACTTTTTTTAAAAAAAAAATTTTATTAATTTTAATGAACATTTATTTACAGAGATTTTGGATTTCCATTCATTCATTGTTGCACTTTTCTCCCTACCCAGCCCTCCCCACCTCCCCCCAGTTTCTCCTATCTTTGAGATGTAAAAGATAAATTCTTTCTTTGGTATACAATCCCCCCACCCCTCACCCCTCCCACCGCCCCAAGTATACTCCACTATGCAACCTTAATTCTGAACTCTTGTGATAACCATAATACCCTATCATATATCACTTTTAAATTATTCTCTCCCTCATCTGTTTCAATTCAGTATACATAATTTATCCAGTTTTTCTCAGTCTTACCCCAACCCTGATGTCAGTCCCATTCTACAACAGTAGCACCATGCAGTATTTGTCCTTTAGTGACTGAGACACTTCACTCAGCATAATGTCCTCCAGGGTCACCCATTTTGAATAATATTGCATGAGTTCCTTGTTTTTCAATGCAGTATAGTATTCCATTGTGTGACTATACCACAGCTTCTCTATCCATTCGTTTGTTGATGGGCACCTGGGTTGTTTCCAACTCCTTGCTATTGTGAACAAAGCCACAATAAACATGGGTGTGCATATATCTGCTTGGATATCGGTTATGCTCTCTTTAGTGTATATTCCCAGTAGTGGAATTGCTGGGTCAAATGGTATCTCTATTTGCAACTTTTTGAGAAAGCGCCATACCGCCTTCCACAGTGGTTGCACCATTTTACACTCCCACCAACTATGAATAAGGGTTCCAGTTTCTCCACAACCTCGCCAGCACATGTTGCTTGCTGTTCTGTTAAATTTTGCTATTCTGACTGGGCTGAGATGATAGCTCATAGTTGTTTTTGCCCTAATCCACTTTAAGGTACAGTTTCCCTCTGGTCTGTCTTTCTCTCTAGATCAAGGAATACTGCCCAGGAGCCCCCTTCATAAAGCTTCTTTAGCTTCCTTTCTTTCTCTGGTCCCTTCCTTGAGTCCTTGGTCTTACATCCAGTGTGAAGACCTAACAGTTACTACAGTAGAATCTAGCTTCTCCTCTTTCAGCTTTTCTACAAGCATTAGATAGATGAGAAAGAAAAATTAACACTTATGCAGATCTTGCCTTCTGTTATCCCAAATGAAACACAGGACTGGACTGAGATGCCAGCCTTAGAAGAAACATTTTAACTGAGTAACAGGTGGGGTGGAGCCCTAACTATGACATAAGAAGGCAAGCCCCACCCCCTTAGTAAAAGTGTTGGGCACACAGATTCCTCCTGTTCCTAATCCTTTGCCCAAAAGTAGGAGGCACAGAAGTGGGGGCCAGCAGTGGTGGGTCCACTCACCTAGTGTCCTTAAAAAGACTAGGATGCCAGGAAGAAAGAGTTAGAGTGGGATTAAAAGGTAGGTTTCAGTATGAGGAATCAATGAGGGATCTGTGAAGTAGGAGGCCTGGGAAGGACACACACACACACACACACACACAAGAAGCATGAAGTCTGGGAAAGCAACATCTCCCTTGAGGGAATTAACAACAGTGGAGCCAGGGTCTAAATCAGTATCTAGGCCAGACTGGGAACCTGAGCCACAGCAGACAACTGAAACATCTAAAACTCAGCCAGAGCCTGAGCCAGAAAAGACACCCACAGTGCAGCCTGGAGCGAAGATTCAACAGGAGCCAGCTTCACAACAAAGTCCCCTAACCCAACATGGAGTTGAATCCCAGCAGGAACTTGGAACTCAGCAAATAGCTTCCCAACAGGAGCTTGCACCACAGCCATCGCCTTCCATCCAAAAGGGGCCTTTCCCTCAACAGGAAGCTGCCTCACTGGAAGGAAAAGAATCTCCAATCCAAGAGGAATCAGAACGGAGGGAAGGGTTTGCAGGCCAGCCAGGATCTAGGTCAGTAGAGTCACCACTATCTCAACTGGCAGCCCAATTGACACCTACAGTTCAGCACAGACTGAACCCTGCACAGGCACCTCCCACCCAGACTGAACCTCCATTCCAAGAAAGATGTGAACAAGAGTCCAAGCCTGCCACCCACCCAGCCTCTCCAGTCTCAGGAGCCAAAACCCAGCAGGGCTCTTTGACCGAGTGGAGATTTCTGGAAAAACTTCAAGAACTATCTCTCCAGAGATCGGCCGCAGAATGGAAGACATATTTTGAGTGGGCCACCGATTCCGACTCTGAATCAGATCTGGGGTCTCCAGTGAGCAGAGATTCTCCAACTAGAAGGAGATACCCTGGGGCTCATGAAAGGAAGCTGCCCTTCAAAAGGAAAGCTGACCATGAAGTGAAGTCAGGGTGTGCTGGGATGAAAACCCAAAGCCAGAATTACGGCTACTACCAGAACACAGGTGAGTTTGTGGCTGGAGGACATGGAACATCCCAGGGACAGCCCCTTGTTGAGGAAATACTAAGAATTTACAATTAGCTCAGGTAGTTGTTAGTTGCCACAAGTCAGCTCTGACTCATAGAGGACCATGCGTTACAGACTAGAACTGCCCTGTAGGGTTTTCTCGGCTGTAATCATTATAGAAAATCACCAGGTCTTTCTTTCATGGCACCTCTGTGTACTCTCAAACTGCTAACCTTGCACACTCTTTGCCTCACCTGAGGGGACTTAAAGATTACCAGTTGCTGTTGAGTCATTTCCAACTCACAGCAACACCATGTGCAACAGAACCAAACACTACCCAGTGCTGCACCATCCTCACAATCGCTGCTGTGCTCGTGCCATCATCACAGCCACTGTGCCAAGCAGTCACCATTTTACAAGGGAAGCTGTTGAGGAGGAAAGGAGGAAGGATCTTGCACAAGGCTGTGAAGTTAGCAAGTGGTGAAGTCAGAGACAGGGGAGGCCTGGGTCTGATTTCTGCAGAGGCTTCCTATTGAGGCTGTGGGGGCAAAGCAAGACAGAGGGTAAAGAACTGGGGGTGGGGGTGAGGGCCAAGGCACAGGGAGCGGGGTTCACTCAGCCGTCCTCCAGCACTCCCTGGAAGGCACTGCCCGGGAATCAGGCTCAGGGGCCTCAGCAGCACAGTGATGGCTGTGGTCCTGCCCCTCGGGGACACAGCCCAGCTCAGACCTTACCAGGTCTTTCTTCCGGTGGTAGGAAGCCACTCAGGCCCCCACCCGGTCACCCCACACGGGGGGCGCAGTGCAGCCAGGCCTACGGGGTGGTTTCAGGGAGCATAAGGCTGGGAGAAGCGAGGGGTGAGGTCCACCAACGTCATTGGCAAGGTCAGGAATTGCTGGATGAGAAAGGGGACTTAGAAGGTCCTGGCCCTTCTGGCCTGTCAGTGCCCCCTTAAGTCTTTTGGCCTTTTCGGAGTTACACTGAAGCAGGCCTGGCACCCCTGGGGTGCGGGCTCCAGCTCTATAGTGCTTGGCAGCTGCTCTCCTCTCTAAGCCCAAAACTCCGTGGTGAAGGGAGCGAGGTCTGAGGCTTTATCCGCAGAACTAGAGTTTATTTAAGGAAACATTCTAAAGGGAGGGAAATGGTGCTGAATTCAGATAATGAAGTGACTGTGGGCCAGTCAGTCCGAAGGGCGGGCAATGACGGTCCGTCACGTCAGGGAGCTGTCACTGTTCAAGGGCTGAAGCTATTAGAGTTGGTTACCAGGGTAGGCAGGGGGGCAGAATGGAGCGAAGAAGCCTGCCTTGTCCGCGCTGGGGATAAAAAGCTGTTTCTATGAGCTCCTGGAGCCCACTCTCCAAAAGACAAGGACACAGTCCTGTCGCCACAGGCAAACTGTCTTTGAAGCGCCCACGAGGCTCTTGATGAGATGCGCATGCGCGCGAGCCTCGCGCCTCCTGCGTTTCCCACCCTTTCGCTTTTTACAGGCACTACCTGCTACTCTCCGTAGACTGGACCCGTCTTAGAGCTACAGCGCACGCGCCTAATGGCTCCGTTCTCCCTCGTCTTTCCCTCTCATCTTAGGGAGTGTGAGGGCTAGGGGCGCTAGGGAGTCGAAAAACAGAAGCCCAAAGGAGAGAGCAACAGGAGACAGAGAAGCAGGGAAAGACGGGGCCTTCTCCTCCACCGGCGCCCGAGCCAGCCACGCCCCCGGGCTGGTGCCCCGCCCCGACTTTTGCCCGAGGAGCTGGCCCACCTCCCCCCTTCCCCGCCCCCCCCCCGCCCCCCGGCGGAGGTTCAACGGCGTCCCAGTCTTCCCCTCCTGCAGGCAGCCTGGGCAACTCTCTAAGGGCTCCCTATGTGGGAAGGTGAGTGGGAAAGGTGAAACTGAAAGCCAGCACGCAAGAGAATGAGGATTTCTCTACTGAAGTGACCATAACGGGAATCCCCACTAGTCCTGCACGAAGGACGCTTTCCGCCGCCTCCAGGGTTGTATTTTTTTTCTTGGAGGTGGGCCCTTTAATGCTGGGTGAGGAGGCGGAGCCAGACCTTGGGCACTAGAGGTTGGAGGCGGGGCCGGCAGTGGAGTGAGGCGGGTATTGCTCGGTGGGCAGGACCTAGAGACAAGCCAGCCCGGGATTGGGTAATGTGGGGGCCCGGCGGCTGGATTTGGTCCCGGCTCCGGGACCGCGGGGATCGCTGATAATAGATGGAGTCGGCCAGGGGAACGGGCCCCGCTGGGGCCTCTGGGGCCCCGGCCTCGAAGAAGACCAAGGAAGGGGCTGGGATCCGTAGCCGCCGGCGGTGGCGCAAAGGCAAGGCCAAAGGTGAGCGCTCGGGGTCTGGGGTCCTGCGGCGTCCGGGAAGGAACCGAGGACATCCTTAGGGCAACTGAGTGGACTGACCCACTGCCACGAGAAAGGGGCGGGAATGCGTGGGCTGGTCCATTGCTGCCCAATGTGGGGTGATCTTCCATTGTTAGACTGGTTATAGAAAGCAGGATATCCCATTCAAATACAGAGACTACTGGACGTCCCGGTACTGTTTTAGGAAAGTCCAACCTGCTTGACGGTAGGCGCTTCTGCTCTTGGTGGTTCCCGTCTAAGAAATGGTTCGGTGATTGCTGATTTTCATATCTGTGGCACACTAGAGAGGATCGAGAGAACTGGTTTCAGCAGCCGTTGTCCAAAGAGGAAGTTTGGGGGGTGAGTTAGAAGGAAGGACGAAGAAGTGACTTGTAGCAAGTACAGCAGGGCTAGTAGAGCCCTTCAGAGCCTCATGTTTCTATCCCACCATCAGTCATCAGCATCAGTCACCCTGTTTCAGCCGGAACCTTGACCTTTTCTGTGGCAGGAGAGTCCTGAGTTGAATTCAGATCGCTTCTTCTATCCCAGAAAAAGGAAATAAGGGCTGTCACCAGGGTTTCCCGAGATGTCGCATTATTCACAGCTCTTGGGCATGCCGCAAGAGGCAGACGGGGGCAGGTATTATGTCCAGGCTGAGTTATGAGTGTGTACAGGTGTGGAGGAGGTTCAGAGGAACCCGTGGGAAGTTCCTGTGCAGTGAAAAACCAGCACAGGATACTGAAGTGGCCCTCCCATCCAGGGCACCCCAAACTCTGGGTCCCCCCCAGCCTCTGGCTGCGTTATTAGCCAAGTGTTCAACTGGCTTGGAAACATGCACTAGTTCAGACAGGCTCCAGTCAGACTGGGGCCCAAGGGCATGCTGTAGGAGAACATCCCCTGAGGCAGTACAGCTCTGGTTAAGAACTTGGCCCTTGGAGACCTGATTATGAGCTGTATGGACAGGTGCTCTTTCCCTGCTTCCACCCTCTGAGCCATAAAATGGACTTAATGGCACGGGTGATGGGAGAACCTGACTCTCAGGAGGTTTGAATGAGTGTCAAGCGTCTGGTGCTGCCTGGCACTGCTCTCAGGAGAGGTGAAGATTATTACTGCTGCTGTTTCCCACCAGAAGGTGAGCTCCACAAGACCCGGGCGTGTCAGCATGTTTACCACATACTCCAGAGCTGGCTGGGCTAGGCACATCAGCACTCAGATATTTGTTGAATTTATAACTGAATTAATGAAGTATACCATAAGGATCATCAGCATTGTTCAGCCGTAGGCTACCAGAAAGGCTCAAGATGGCTCAAGTAGGGCTACCAGCAGGGTGAGCCTGGTCTACTTCCCAAACGCATGGGCCCACCCACTCATTCCGGCTCATTCCACACCCCCAGCTCATTTCCTGAGGCCGGCCCAGGAACCTAGCGCTGATTGGATGAATCAGGCTTCACCCCTGCCCCAAGGGCATCCACACTGACTGGACCCATCCCTGTCATCACTTTGATCTTGAGGATAATCTTGCCAGTACCCAAATAAGACAAGCATCATTATGATCACCCCATTTCCCAGATAATACTGAGGTTATAGCAGAGAAATAGCTGTCCCCAGCCTCCTCAGGCCCCCAAGAGTGTGTGAACTCACAACTGCTGTGAGTCTCAAGCTTAACTCTGAGACCAAAAGCTTTCAGACACCCTCAACGGTGTTCCAGGCCTTGGGCTTCAGATAGCAAGACAGACACACAGCAGAGCCAGGTACACAGATACTGATCAGTAGACCCACAAATAAGACCTATAATTATAAACTGATAACTACAACCAAAGGGAAACCCTGAGAAGATGTATGAGAGAATCTTCCCAAGGATGAGAAGATATTAACTCAGGGGCCTGGGGGACAGAGAAGGCTGCATGGGGAAAGACCTTATGCCCAGAGAAGACAGCTAATGCTCAGTCAGGGAGAGAAAGAAAGGGATCAGTAGTGAGACCTGGTCAGTGGCTGGTTTGGGAGGTCGTGTCCAAGGTTTGATCTCTGGTGGCTTAGTGGTAAGGAGTTAAACTGCCACCCCAAAGGTACATGGTTCATATCCAACAGCTGCTCCTCGGGAGAAAGATGGGCAATCTTCCCATACAATTTCTTGTCTCTGAAAACCCCCTGGAGGGTCAGCTGTGGGTTGGTTCTGACCCAACAATAATGACAACATATCCAAGGTTTAGGGCTTCATCCTGAAGGCAGCAAGGCAGGGCTGAGACTGTGTGATGAAATTTTAGGTTTTAGACAAATCCTGCGGCTACTGTATGGAGAACAGGTTCCAGCAGCTCAAAATGATTGTCCATCGAGTCAATTCTGATGCATAGCAACCCTGTATCGGGTTTTCAGTTTTTACAGAGAACTGCTCATCATTCTCCCACCCGAACGACTGGTGGATTCAAATTTGCCCACCTTTTGGTTATCAGCCCAGCATATAATGTACTGTGTCACCAGGGCTCCTTGGAAAGTAGTCTGAAGGGGTAAAATCAGAGTCCCGGAGGCCCATCCACTACATATGAACCTCCATCAGGTTTCCAGTGTTGTGAATCTTCATGGGAGGAGACTGCCCATCTTTCTCCCACAAATTGGTTGGTGGGTTCAAACTGCCAATATTTCCATTAGCCATTTGGTATATCACACACTGTGCCACCAAGGCTCCGCAGAGACGTATAAAGAGTAGTTGTCGTAGTGGCAAGAAGCTGCACTGCAATCCCAGAGGTATGCAGTTCAAATCCACCAGATGCTCTGCTGGAGAAGGAGGAAAAATCTCCTCCTGTACCAGTCAGATCTGATTTGACTGTACACACACAAAATAATAAACTAAAATAAAACTTAAAAAGAGGAATATTATATATTAAGAAGGAAAAAAGAGTAGTTGTCATTATCTAGATGAGAAGTTTACAGCCTGAACTGAGGAAGAGACAGTGGAGGTGGAGACAAGATGTCACAGGTGTCTAGGTGGCAAAGTGTACAGGACTGGGTGATGGCTTAGATGTGGCAGGCAAGAAGAGGTGGCCAGGAAGACAGTACACACACAGCGGCCAGGATACACACAAACATGCATACATATATACAAACCACCACCACCAAGCTGAGAGGAAGAGAGACACAGACACACAACTAAGATGCACCTGGACCACGACATAGGCGTATAGACACATGTCCCTCAGGTACATAGAGAAGCATCTCAACTCACAGACTGAGAAGGAAAATGTAGCCACACTGGCCAGTCACATGTTGGCCACGACATGGACGTACATCTAGGTGGACCCCAGAGACACACACGTCACCACCCAGAAAGCTGAGACACAGGAGTCCCCACCTCACACAGAAACACTGTGCAGAGGCAAGCAGCACACAAGGTAGCAGGCTTCAGCCCCCAGGAGGGTTCCCATCCTCCTGAGTGGCTTCTTATCTGCCAAAGGTGATGATCATGGTCCCTCCCTCATGGGGAACAGTACCAGCACACACGGTGGTCACTGTAGCAGGGTCGTCTCAGCACAGCAGCTACAAAGACATAGAGAGGCCACACTCGCTTGGTCCTTGTCAGCATCTATCCCCAGATGCCACCTTCAAAAACCCACTTCCCAGGTCCAGACTGCACTTTTCCTCTATACATGTCTTCCCCTCCCTGCCACTCTCCTGACCCCTGCCCAGACCCTCAGGGGTCAAAGTCAAGGCATGGAGGCTTGCTGTTCTTCTGGACAGAAGGCTGATGTCCTGTCTGTAGAACTCGGCTCAGGCCCCTCTGCCCCAGTCCTCACTCAAGGCCCCAGAGGGCCTGATCCTACCCCAGTGCCCTCTGCCTGGGATTCTTGGTGAGCTTCTGGCAAGCTCAGCATCCCTTCCTCCCAGTTCTACTCAACTCAGCACCCGAGGGAGCTGCCTGGAACAGGGCAAAGGGCAGGGACCTGGGAGCCAGTCCCTTCCCCAAGGCTTTATGCAAGTTACTTGTTTAGTCCAAGCTCTGTTCTATGACATGTCTAATAAAGGCGCCTGCTCCATAGATGACAAGGAAATGAGACGGAAGAGTTTAGAGGGGGAAATTAGATCAGTTATGCCATAAATGTTTACCCAGGCACCTCGGCATAGTACAAGGGCAAGAGCTAGAGCAGTGACTTAGACTAAAGTCCTTGTCCTCAGGGAGCCCAGCAGGGGAGACTGAGGACAAGCACTGACAACACTATATTGTCTAGTATGTTAGACGTCACTGAGCACAGAGAAAAAGAAACCCCTATAATATGCCATCTCTGAGGACAGGTGAGCCCAGAAAGCAGAAAACATCAAGCATGGCATGCTGCTTCAAAAACTCTGGTTGCTACTTTTAGTTTCTAGATGACAAAACCACCTTGCCCAGGATCACTTGGCGCCTCTTGTGGATAAGGTGGCCCAGGGTCAAACTTGGAGCTGCCTAAGACCCCTCCTTGTCCATCTGTCCTCGGGAAGGCTAGTCCTATCTCAGGCTCCAGCCTACACCTCCTGCCCCTAATGCTGACTCTTCATGCCTTCCTTCCTTCATCAGGTGTTTGCTGAGCCACTTACTATGCGCTCGGTCCCTGTGATAAGCTGTGAGGCCACTGCTTGCCCTTGGGGATGGCTTTCAAGGACAGAGGGTTTGTCTTGTTGTTATGTGCCTTAGGGTCACTTGTGACTCTTAGCAACCTATGTACAACAACAGCTCTGAACCCTGCTCTTTCTTCAGCCAACCTCACTGTCTCCGACACACCTACCCCCATTACCCCAGTCACTGAGTCAATCCATCTCATCCAGGGTCTTCCTCTCCTGCGCTGTCCCTCCACTCCCCCAAGAATGATGCCCCTCTCTAAGAACTGGTCCCTCCTTGCAACATGCCCAAAGTTTGTCAGATGGAGCTTCAAAATCCCTGCCTCCAAGGAGCAACTTGGTTTCACCCTCTCTAGGACAAACTGGTGTTTTCCCAGCAGTCAATGAAATATTCAATACTTTTCAGCACCTCAACTCAAAGGCATTGATTCTTCTATTATCCCTAGTCATTGTCCAGCTCTCTGATGCAAAGCAAGAAATTGCAAAGACTATGGCCTGGATCAGGTACACTTTAGTCTCGAGACTAACATCATTGCTCTTCAGTGCTCTGGAGAGGTCCCTGCCTGACAGCAGACTTTCCCAATGCAATTCATTTCTTGGCTGCTGGTACCAAGGTGGAGCCAAGCAAGCTGAAGCTGTTAATAATCTCAGTCTCTTCCCTGTCTATCATGATGCTGCCAGTTGGCCCAGTAGTAAGAATCTTTGTTTTCTTGTTGTTGAGCTTCATATTGAAGGCTGCAGTCTTTGACTTCTGCAGCAAATGCCTCAGATTCTCTTCAGTTTCGGCAAGCAAGGTTGTGTCATCTGCTTAACATAGGTTGTTGATGAGCCTTCCTCCACCCTGATACCACATTCCTCCTCATAGAGCCCAGCCTCCCAGATGATCTGTTCCACATATATATTGAAAGGGTATGGAGATAGCACGCATCCCTAGCATACACCTTTCCTGATTTTGAACCATGCGGTGTTTCCTTGCTCTGTTCCAGCAGAGCCTCCTGACCCAAGTATAGGTTACACATAAGCAAAATCAGCTGTTCTGGAGTGATTCACACAGTCAAAGGCCTTTGCATAGTGAATTAAACACAAACATTCCACTTGTACTCTCCGCTTTCAGCTAAGATCCATCTAACGTTAGCTGTAATATCCCTAGTGCCATGGCCTTTTCTAAACCCAGTCTACAACCACACAAATCATGCCAAACCTTCAGGACCTCTTATTTGCCTTCTAAAGCTCTATATCTAATTTTGTATGCTTTTTACAAAATTTTTGGTTTTGTAGTTGTTGTTGAGAATGTAATTTTGTCTTCTTAAGTCCCCTGCTGCTAATGTATAGGTCTGAGGTTCAAACTCACCATCAGGAAAAAGATGTGGCAATATGCTCTCATAAAGATCGTTGTTATTGTTAGGTGTCATCTAGTCAAGAACAACCCCTAGCAATCCTATAAACAGCACATCAGAGCCTGTCCTATCCTGTGCCAGCCTCCCCTTTCTGACACTCTGGAGCCCACTGTGGCACTCACTGTGTCAACCCACCTGGCTGAGGGTCTCCCCATGGAGATTACAGTCCTGGAAACCCCATGGAAGCAGTTCTGTATCCTGTGGGGTCACCATGCGCAAGAACCACTCGGCAACAGATTTTATTCCAAAGGATCCCTATATTGTACAGGCGTACCTCAAAGATACTGCAGGTCTGACTCCAAAGTATCAACGAAAAGCAAGCGTGGGAATGTTTGGGTTTCCCAGTACCCACGGAGGCAGTGTTTACTGCAGTCTGCACCCTACTGCAGCGGTACTGGTGTGGAACATATAACCTGGCAAGCTGTTAACTGAACGGTCAGTAGCTTCAATCCACAAGCCACTCCCCAGAGAAAGGAGGGCTGTCTCACCCTATAAGTACTTACAGCCTCAGAAACTTGATGGCAGGTCTGTTGAGTAGACTCAACTTGATGGCAGTGGGTTGAGTTTGGTTTAGTAGCCTCGTAGGTAAGGAGTTGTGTTGCCAAATTCTCTAGCTGCTCCATGGGAGAAAGACAGGCCATCTCCTCCTGTGTGATTTACAGCCTCTGAAAATCCACTGGAGGCTCAGCTATGAGTCTGTTCAAGGAGCTCTGACAGGGTAGCATGTCATATGTGAGGCCCCTAGAGCTCTGGGGGCGTAGACCATCGGGCTAAGCACTATGGCACGCTCTCCACAGCACTTAAGATCCAGCGTCGCTGGCAGTCTGAATCCACGAGCTGCTCCTTGGGGGGAAAAATGAACAATCTCTTCTCATGCGACTTTCAGCCTCAGAAACCCAGTGGAGGGTCAGCTGTGAGTGCATTCCAACTGAATGGCAATGAGAGAGAGAGAGAGAGAGAAAGGTTGGCAGTTCAAATCCAACCGCATCTCCTCAGAAGAGAGACAGGCCAGTCTTCTCCCATAAAGATATACAGCCTCAGAAACCCAATGGGGGGCCGCCAGGAGCCAGACCCAACTGAAAAGTAGGAGAATGGGTCCACCCACGTGCCCCTCCACATGCGGCGGCTTTCTGAAAAGAGTTTAAGATATCCTGAGAACTCTCAAAATGTGGCACTGTGGTGTCATGTGAGCACTGCTGTTAGGAAAAGGGTGTCATTAGATTTGCTCAATATAAGGTTGCCACAGACTTCAATTTGTAATAAAAATAACAACAAAGCTGTAAAACAAGGTTATGTTTTTGCTAAGTGACACAGCTCAATAAAGCCCGGGCCTCCTGTGGAAGGAGATAGATAAAGAGCAGGCATGAACAAACAAGTGTGGCATAAATGCCAAAGGTATAGTGTTCCAGAGACAAGCTCCAAGTGTTAGGATGGGAAATAATTGTGGTGGGGGGATTGTAATGCTTGTGGGAGCAGTGAAGAGGGTGCTAAATAATGCAGGTGAGTGTCTCTCTGAGCCTCAGTTTCCCTAGATGTAAGGTGAAAATGACAGTCACAGCAGACAGCCAGTGGCGGGTCAGTAGCAGGTCCAGGGTGTCCAGTATGGGAACAGCACCCAGTAGGACCTGTGGCTTGGGCCCCTGTGGCCCAGCCTCTGAGACTGGCACTGCCCTTAATCGGCTTTTGTCCTCCCAGGAGGGACAAACAGGGCTAGCTACCCCCTTTGCTCCCCCCAACAGCTGGAGCCGGCTGTGCCAGGGCCAGCCTGGGGGGTGGAAGTGGAGATCACAGGGCCCATGGTGTCCTGAATCCACTCTGGGAAGAGGGAGGGCTGGGTGAGAGGAGACAGTTTGTTCAAGGCAGGGTCTAGGACTCCTAAGTCTGAAGGAAAAGGGGGCCAGGGGCCTGGACTCCTAGGACTGAGGGAGGAGGAATCTGGGGCCTAGACTCCAGGGTCCTGGAGAGGAGGAGGCTGGGAGGCTGGCCTTCTCTTCTCTGAGCAAGGTCTCCCAGTTGAGCTGGAGCTGGAAGCAGCCAGAGGGGGCAGGGAGTCAGGCTCTGCTGTTTACAGCACGTGGTTCTCTGAGTCCTTTCTGGGTGGGAGGTGGCGTGGGTGGCCACACCCTGCACAGCCAAAGTCCCTCCCCTGGTTTATCGCCCCAAGCTACTAGTGGCACAAGCCATAGTCTGGCTTCCCAGCCCCCGGGAGCTTGCAAGAGGCCTGGGAGGGGTGAGTGCACCGCTGCCGAGAGGAATGACCATCCCTGGACTCCAAGGCCGCCAGGGAGGGAAGCACAAGGAGCTGGGCCCAGGCACGGGGCTCGAGAGAGGGAGGACTCTCAGCAAAGGGTGCCTTCCTCTCTGAGAGGAGCCGAGTGACAGCCTCTAAGAAACAGGTGGTTACACGGAGTCGGGCATAGTTGAGAGCAAGGGTTCCAAGTGAGAGCAAGAAGCCCAGCCTACAGCGGCCAGCCTACGGAGGCACAGAGACGGCGTGAGTAATGTCTCTGGACCCAGAGATCTGGGCGCTGGTGGACTTCTGCCACTCTCAGCTCAACCTTCAACCCCAGACTTAACACCCCTGAACCTTGGTTTCCTCTCCTCTAAATTGGGGATGCTGACAAAACGGGAGCTTTAGTGGGTAAAGAGCTACACTGTCAACCCAAAGGCAGGTGGTTCAAATCTCCCAGCTGCTCTGTGGGAGGGAGAGAGGCAGTCACCTCCCATGTGATTTACTGCCTCTGAAAACCCTCTGGAGGGTCAGCTATGAGTTGATTCCAGTTCAGTGACACACAACAGCAGCAGTAATAATAATTGAGATTTGAACCTAAGCAGTAAGGGTCTTAGAGGATGAGTGAGGGCAAAATGATCAGACATACAGAAAGCTCTTCGTACAGTGTCTGATGCAGAGTAAGCTCAAGTCAGTAGCAGCCAGGCTTGAGGGAGTCAGTGGGAGAGAACAGACAGCACTTGCACTTTCATTTCAAGTAAAGACAACTAGGAACTCCTGGGTTCAGGAAAGGAGTTAGGCCTGCAAGTCTAGAATCCTAGGAGCACCACCAGAAGGATGGAGATTTGTGGGCTAGCCTTTGACTTGCCCACATTTTGGTGGAGGGGAAAGGTAAATGAGAGGTCAAGATGGGATGCGGTCCTGAACTCATGGATCCCAAGAAAGGAGACTGGTTGGGAGCCTTGTTCAAACTTCTCTGAGGAACCTGGATTCCTGGGGCATAGGAGAGTCACTGGAGGCAGGTTCCTGGAAGGAGGAGGAAGAGGAGGCAGATCCCTGGGTCACAGAGGAGATGCCGGCATAGGAAACCAGATCTTGTGAGCTGAGGAGAGTGTCTGGACTCCTGGGTCCAAGGGAAGGGAGGCAGCCAGCCCCAAACAGAAGGCCTGAACTCATAAGTCCTAAAAGGCAGTGGCCTGGGGCCTGGACGCCCAGGTCTTAAGGAGAAAGACCTGAGGGCTCAAACTCTTGCCTCCTGAGAAGGGAGAAAGGGACTGCGGCCTGGATCATGAGTCTTGAGAGAAGGGAATGGAGTCCCAAATTTTTGGGTCCTGGAAATAAGAGGGTAACTGCCTGGGTCTGAGAGAGGAGAGGGTGCTGGGGATCTAGACTTCTGGGTCTGAGGGGGGGAGGCTGGGGGCCTAGACTCCTGGGTGTGAGGTAGGAGAGAGAGCTGGAGGCCTAGACTCCTGGGTCTGAGGAGGGGAGGAGACTAGGGTCTGGACTCCTGGGTCTGAGGGAGAAGGCTGGAGACCAGGGCTTCTATAGCTTAAAAGGAGGGATTTGAATGCCCGGGCCTAGGCTGAGCAAGGGGTGATCCAGCCCTGCCTAATGGAGCCCCTCCTGTCCACAGCCGCTCGGCTCTCTCACGACATGGACCTACACACCATGACACAGACGCTGGTGACTCTGGCAGAGGACAACATGACTTTCTTCTCCAGCCAGGGTCCTGGGGAGACAGCCCGGCGGCTGGTAAGCGTCTTTGCAGGTGTGCGGGAGCAGGTGCTGGGGATAGAGCCAGCGCTGAACCACCTGCTGGGTGCGGTGCACCTCTTTGACCTGGACCCAGAGACACCAGCCAACGGGTACCGGAGCCTCGTGCACACAGCCCGCTGCTGCATGGCGCACCTCCTCTACAAAGCCCGCTACGTGGCCGCCAACCGGCGCAGCATCTTCTTCCGGGCCAGCCACAACCTGGCAGAACTGGAGGCCTACCTGGCTGCCCTCACCCAGCTCCGTGCTCTGTCCTACTACGCTCAGAGCCTGCTGGCCACCAACCAGCCTGGGGTCCTCTTCTTCGAGGGCGATGAAGGGCTCACGGCCGAATTCCTGCGCGAGTATGTCACACTACACAAAGGCTGCTTCTACGGCCGCTGCTTGGGCTTCCAGGTAAGTCCTCTGGGTCTTCTGATGGAACGGGCACCTGGTGGCCCCTAACCTGATCAGATAAGCACAGTACAAGGACCACTGTGGTCAGGATGATTGCAATCAGAAAACAGCAGGTACAGAGAGGGGAAGTTAGGACTCAAGAGAAAATCACACCAGAGTTTTCCAACTCAGAGCCCCAGAGTTGAATTTACCTTGTACAGTAAAACCTGAACAAGCCAAGGCCCTGTAAGGCAGAGTGGTAGAGAATGGAAACTCCAGTATGTCCCACTTAATAGGGAGCAATGGAAAAGTACAACCTATCAAACGGTGACAATTTAGGAGACCCAGAAAAACACTGAGTTCGAGTTTGTACAAGTTTCACATTGTTGCTGTTCTTGTTAGGTGCCATCGAGTTATTATAACTCATAGCAATCTTATGAACAATAGATCTGGACTTGGCCCTGTCCTGTCCCGTCCTCATCATCTCTGATATACGTGAGCCCACTGTTAAGGTCATGGTCAATCCCGCTCATTGAGGGTCTTTCTCTGACCTTCCCAATATGATGTCCCTTTCTGTCAACATGCCCAAAGAATGTGAGACAAAGTTCCACGATCCTTGCCTCTACGGAACACCCTGGTTGCACTCCTCCAAGACAGATTGTTCTGGGAGTCCATAGTTTCATTAAAGTGAGAATTATTTCTCTTTTGTAGCTTTTTTTTCCCTTTTCAGTCACAATTCCCACTCATTTTTTTTTGTCATACACTCCACTCAGAAGATTGGTTCACTTTTTTGATGTTACCAGCCAGACCCCTGTTTTTGAGGATCCTGGCCTCAAAAGTGGGCTCAAACAGCCATCCAGTTGGAGTTGTGGGAAAGAATGACAGTGTTCACCCCTTTTTTAGAGAGTAAAGCAAGGAGATTTGAGGAGAGGAGCCCAGAGCTAGGGTTCTGAGATGCAACTCCTCCTGGCTTTGCTCCCCTGAGGCACTGGATTTTTAGGCTGGTGATGCCGTGGTTAAAGCATTCACCTGCTAATGCAAAGGTCAATATTTCTAATCCACCAGATGTGACCATTGATATACAGCCTTAGAAATCCCTTGGGCCAGTTCTACTCCATCCAGCAGGCTGTGTGGGGTTGCTATGAGCTGGAATGGACCCCATGGCTTTGGTTTGAGTTTGGGAAAGAGATTTATGAGACATCACAAAGAAACCTCTCTCACAGGGACAGTAAGAAAGACATGGGCCAGCCATCCTGACCACCCTCCCTCCACTCACCCTAAACTTTCCTCAGAGATGCAGCGCTCTCACCAAGAAGGAGGCCAGGCCCCACAGGTCTTCAGACTCCTATGTGGGAAGTGGCTCAAAGGCTCAGAGAATTGAGGACCTTTACATCATGAATTCAGAACAAAGGCCAAACTTCCCCTATCTGTGGTCCCTGCTAAGTATGCCAGTTCACAGCAGCATCACGGGATCCCAGCAGGGATATCTGGAGCTGGAAACCTGCTGGCTGTCCCTGAACCTCTCTGGGCTTCCACCTCCACCTCTCCTCCCAGTCCCCATCCCAGAGACAACTGAGCTTAGCAGTCTCTCCACACCCACATCTCACTCCACCTCCCCTCACTTCCCTGTGGACCAGCCTGTTCCTCAGCAACCAAGCCCCCACACATTCCTGAGAACTCCCCTCACCCAGCAGAACCACAAGCATTGCTCAGGTGAGTGGGCTCCTCCCTGCAACCACTCCTGACCTTGGCAGTCCCAAGAGCATGACACCAGAGCCAGCATTCCAGCCACAATGGCCTGACACTGCTGCCACTCTGTGGCCCACTGGGGCCCCAGCCAGAGACAAGGCCATGCCTGGCACTGCTTCCCAATAGCCCTGCTCTGTTGAGTGAGAGGAAGGACCATGTACCCCACCCTCATGTGTTGTCTGCCTTGCCTCTAACATGTCACTCCCCAGGATGACAGGCTCCAACAGCTGTGTCCCTGCTCAGTCCCAGCTCCCCACCCAGCACCTAGCACGCAGTAGGACTGTGGCCAGCATTTGTTGAATGGACGGAAGGCCCTCGCTGTCCCCTTGTCAGGGCTGCTTCCTAAACCACCCCACCTCAGCCTCCTGTGGCTTTTTCCTGTCTGATATTATCTCCATACAGCTTTTCTTTTCTTTTTCCTGTAGCTTTTCTTAACCACCTTTGCCCTCTCAAACTGCTTGTCCTCTCACTTGCCTTCATCTCCTCATATGTCCAGCACTCCCTCTCTCTGAGCATTTGGCTGTCTGTTTCCAGATCTCCATCCCTGGCTGTCTCTGACCATCTGCCCTTTGTCTTCCTGGCCTCTCTGTCGCCTCACCCCATCTCTCTGTTCTTATGAGGCAGTGACTGGCTCACTCTGAAGCTCACAGCCATCCAGTGGCTCCACTCTACACTCAGCAGGAAACCCAGAGCCCGAGCCCACAGCCCTGGCTGGTTTGAGCCCTCTCCTCTGGCCTCACCTCCTGCCCCCCACCACTCTGCTCCAGCTACACTAGGTCCTGGTGGTGGCCCTCTCCAAGCCTGGGTCACCCGGACACCTCTGTCCAGTGCACCTTTCCTGCATTTCATCCTGAACTCCCTCCAGTCCTCTTCTGAGTAGCCTGGTCCCTCATATCCATCGAGTTAGAACTGACTCAGAGCTGACACTCCAACAGGTTTCTGAGGCCGTAAATCACAGGGGAAAGACTGCCCATTCATTCTCCTTCGAGCGGCTGGTGGATTCGAACCACCAGAGAGGTACACCTTTAGGATTAGCAGCACAACTCCCTATGGACTAGGCCACCTGCCTGGTCTCTGAACATGATTCTCACCTTTTCTGCTGTCTTTTCCTTCAAGCCGTTCCTCATTACTTGGCATGTGTTGTGTAGGTTTCTATTTACTCGTCTTCCCTTCAAGAACAGCAGCTGCGCAAGGGCACCTACGGCAGGGCCTGGCACAGCCCAGCTCACAAAGCAGCCGGTGAACGAGCACAGCTCCCCGCGCCCCTGCCTCTACTGCCTGTCCCTCTCTCCACAGTTCACGCCATCCATCCGGCCGTTCCTGCAGACCATCGCCATTGGGCTGGTGTCCTTCGGGGAGCATTACAAGCGCAATGAGACCGGCCTTGGTGAGTCTGCAGGGTGTGCTGCAGCCTCACCTCCCACCCCTGTGACCTTACTCCCCTTGGGTACCCTGACACCCCTGCCAACTCCTAGGTGTGACTGCCAGTTCCCTCTTCACCAGTGGCCGCTTCGCCATCGACCCCGAGCTGCGTGGGGCCGAGTTTGAACGGATCACTCAGAACCTGGATGTGCACTTCTGGAAAGCCTTCTGGAACATTACAGAGATCGAGGTGCTGTCGGTGAGTGTGGGGTCCAGCATGAACCCTGACATGTCACAGGCGGGGACACAGAGGCCCAGACACATACCCACACTGGTCGACAGCCCACAGATAAGGCTGGAGACCCAGGGGCAGGTAGGGAGTGAGGGATTCCTCACCAAACATCTCTTCTGGTTCCTCCTCCAAGTCTCTGGCCAACATGGCATCAGCCACCGTGAGGGTCAGCCGCCTCCTCAGCTTGCCCCCCGAGGCCTTTGAGATGCCACTGACTGCCGATCCCAGGCTCACTGTCACCATATCGCCCCCGCTGGCCCACACCGGCCCCGGGCCCGTTCTTGTCCGGCTCATCTCCTATGACCTCAGAGAAGGACAGGTAGGACCCCAGCCTCAGGGTACAGGCAGCCCCTACACACCCACTCTGACACCCTGCCTGCTTCCCTGCCCCTGCTGCCTGCGTCCCTCCCTGTGTCTCTGAGGTTGGCAGAGACAGGTCCAATGTGTCACCCCCTTCTCCCTCCTCACCATCCAGGACAGTGAGGAGCTCAGCCGCCTGGTGAAGTACGAGGGCCCGCGGAGCTTGGAGCTGCGGTCACGCCCTCAGCAAGCCCCCCGGTCACGGTCCCTGGTGGTGCACATCCATGGAGGTGGCTTCGTGGCCCAGACCTCCAAGTCCCACGAGCCCTATCTCAAGACCTGGGCGCAGGAGCTGGGTGCCCCCATCCTCTCCATTGACTACTCCCTGGCCCCCGAGGCACCTTTTCCCCGAGCCCTTGAGGAGTGTTTCTATGCCTATTGCTGGGCCGTCAAGCACTGTGCCCTCCTGGGTGAGCCCCAGCCCCCACCACCCCTCAGTTCCTCCTTTAAATCTCCACCACCACCTCCAGTCCAGATGCTCCAACCTCTGTACTGCACCTTCCTTTTCTCACATTTTCTATCCATCTCCTGCCACCTGGTGCCCACACCCTGCTCCCAAGCCAGTGCCTTCCCCATCCTCCACCCCTTGTTCCCCATAACTCATAACCTTCCACCTCAGCCCCTTCAACCTTCGGCCTCTGCCTCCCTCCCTTCAGGCCCAACACTCCTTCTCCCCCACCTCCCATCACCGCCTTAGTCTATTGGATGCCCATCCTTCCATCCTGCATTTGAGGCAGTGCAGCTAGGCTCCCCCTAGAGGCAAGAATGGTGACACTTCTCACATACTTTGAGCATGTTGTCGGGGTGCTGGTCCTGGGGGGGGGGGGCGGGGATCCATCATGCAGGGAAAGGTGGAAGGTCAGGGATAGAGAGGAAATAGTATTGAAATAGTGACTGTAACCATGGGCTCAAGCATGACAGACGAGAAGGCTGGCACGGCATAGGGCAAGGTTCCGATCTGTTGGCCATAGGGTTTGCTGTGGGTGCTAGTTGATTCATTGGCACCTAACACCACCACCACCAGCCTCCCTGCTCAGGCCCCAGCCCAGTCTTCCAGCTCCACTGACCTCATGCTTCACTTCCCAATGTTGGTTAGTTTCCTGAGGAGGAATGTGGACACCAGGGCCCGGGGACTGTAGCCCACTTTTTCTGTGTTGGCAGCCTGAACCCTGACATTCGTCTCTCAGATGCTCCCCTCCCTTCCCTCACTTGCCCTCCTTGCTTATGCCCGACAGCATCCCAAGCAGCCTCCTCTCTGAACCTCTCCCCATCCCAAGTTTTCCTGATCCTCTGACCAATGACTACTAGATAGACCCATATCCTGCATCGGTTTACCATCCTCTAATCATCCGCTAGACCATAGGGAGTTCTGGTGGCTTAGTAGGTAGGGAGTTGTGCTGCCAACCTAGAGGTTATCAGTTCAAATCTATCAGCTGTTCCAAGGGAGAAAGATGGGCATTTTCCTAGGAGCCGTTTACAGCCTCAGAGAATTCACTGGAGGGTCAGCTATCAGTTGGTTCTGACTCAATGGTGGTGAGTCTTTTGAGAAACCATGGAACCCCACTTCTGAGAGTCTGGTACTCCTAGCCCAGAGCTTGGGTTCTTCCCTGTCTTTCCCCTTCCCCCTTTAGTCCCTACTCCTCCATGCAGTTAACTAAGCCCCCTGCCCCACACCAGGCTCAACGGGAGAGCGGATCTGCCTTGCTGGAGACAGTGCTGGTGGAAACCTCTGCTTCACCGTGTCCCTTCGGGCAGCGGCCTATGGGGTTCGGGTGCCAGATGGCATCATGGCTGCCTACCCGGCCACCATGCTGCAGCCCACTGCCTCACCCTCCCGCCTCCTGAGCCTCATGGACCCCCTGCTGCCCCTCAGCGTGCTCTCCAAGTGTGTCAGTGCCTATGCAGGTGAGGCCCATGTCCACACATGTGCCACAGGGTTCCTGGGTCCTACAGGGAGGGGAACTTGGGGTCCAGACCTGGATCTGAAGGATGAGGGCCAAGGGACTGGAACCTGAGACTTCATGTGCCTATTGAAGCAGTGAGAGATTCTTGGGCTCCTTGATGGATGGGTATCTGAAGTTCTGGGTGTTGAGAAATCCAGAAAGGAGACCAGAGGACACTCCCCCCCCATACATCACATAGGCGGGGAGACAGAGGACCACTCTGACTCGGACCAGAAGGCACTAGGTATGATGGGCCTGGTGCGGCGGGACACGGCCCTGCTTCTCCGAGACCTCCGCGTGGGCGCCTCCTCGTGGCTCAACTCTTTCCTGGAGCTGAGTGGGCGCAAGTCCCACAAGACCCCAGTGCCCATGACAGGTGAGTGGAACCCTCTGCCTGGCACACCAGCACGCTGGGCAAGAAAAGGGAAAGAGAGAGTGCCTTCTCCACCCCAGATTCACACCACAGTTGATTTCCCAAACGTCCACTTTCTGGAGACTTATTTCAAAATCCCAAGAATTGCTGGGCTTGCTCTCCATGCCACTTTGTCCCAGGAAAGCCCCACACCCTGGGAACTGACGCAAAAGGCCAGCCACGTGTCCCAATTTCCAGTTCTGAGAACTCCACTGGGTCCCTTGGGCCCTCAGGCAAGGCTCTCGGAACTTCGTCAAGGCTTTCCTTAGACTTTCAGCAGAGGCGCATGGGACTAATATCCCCCATGGACACTGACTGAGGAGCCAGGGGTGGGAATCAGCAGACCCTGATAGGTGACAGCTCTCTCAGAGACCTAGGAACCCGGGTGAAAAACCACTGGGAATGGAGATGCCATTAGTAGAGGGTGGCAAGTAATCTGCGAGTCTGGGTCTGCACCACTCACTGTACAGCATGGGAACCTAGTTTGCAGGGTTGAGGTGCAGATAGTGCCGAGCACACTACCTGGTAAAAATTAAGTGGTCTAGAAGATGTCGGCACCCCAGACTGGCTGTGTCCTGTGACTCCGGGGCTCTGATGGCATTAAATGGGTCAAAATGCACTTGTGCAATTATTCTCATTCCTTAAAGCATTTTACCTTCTGGGTTTAGAAGGACAACTGAAAAAAACTGTGGCCTTAATTTAAGCCACGTGGGCCTGATCATTAAAATTAACAAAGCTGAGAAACTGGGCTGGCCAGGTGCGTATCTTTAGAATTACCCAGGCAACTGCTTGCCTGGTTACTCAAAAAACACCAAACTGCCTTTGAGTCTGTTCTGACTCACAACAACTATCAGGTACCCAAGGCTGAAAATCAGAACAAGAACCCCCCCCCCCATCTTTCTCTAGCAGAGGTGCTGGTGGATTTGAACCACCCAAGAGACACAGCATTTGAATTATCAGCATAGCTCACTACGGACTACACTATCAGAATTCCCTAGTCACTCCAGTTGTTGTGTACTGTTGAATTAGAACCAACGCATAGCTGACCCTCCAGCAGGCCTCAGAAGCTGTAAATAGTACAAGAGGAGATTGTTCATCCTTCTCCTGAGGATTCAAAGCACCTGGTTTTGGGTTGGCAGCACAACTCCTTACCACTAGGCCACAAGAGCTCCCCGAGTCACTCAAGAGGAGGGGGAGAAAACTGAAGAACACAAAGCCGATTTGGGGAGAAGATTCATATGTCTACAGGCGAGGGGTCCCTGAAGTCTAATGTGCCCCAGTTCTCTTTTTTTTTTTTTTTTTTCTCCTGTGGCTCTACTCATTGTCCCTCTTGGGAACACTCACCCCTGTGTCAAGAAACCATGGAGTTGGCAGGCACTTCGTGCTGGAGCCAGCTTGATGGCTTGAACAAGGCTTCCTCTTGGGTCACAGTACTTAATCCCACACTTTACCCCACTGAGTCCTCACCAGCTCCCAGGAGGTACGAACGACTTACCTGTCCTTGGTGTAGAGGAAACAGATTCCCAGAGGTAAAGTTACTTTCAGGTAACCTTGCCGGTCCCCTCTTCCCCACCTCTTTCTGGCACACAGCTCCACCTGCAGGGGATGCAGGGACAACACCCAACCACCCCTACCCCCACCTCCGCAGAGCTAGGATCCAGCTCAGGCTGCAGGTACTGCTTGCCCTTCCTATGGCCTTGCCATCCAGCCAAAAGGGCAGCCTGGCTGGAGCCTGTGGCTACATCCAGCACCTGACCCATATCCTGACCCTCTCTTCCCTAGCAGAGCCAATGCCAATGAGGCGCAGCGTTTCAGAAGCAGCGCTGGCCCAGCCCGAGGGCCCACTGGAGGGAGACACAGTCAAGAGCCTGACTCTGCAGGACCTGAGCCTCAGGGGCAGCTCTGAGACCTCAGGAGCCTCCCACCTCTCACTGTCAGCGGAGACGTTAGGTCCCTGCAAGCCCTCGGATGTCAACTTCTTACTGGGGCCTGAGGATGTGCCTGAAGAGACTAAGTCCTTAAGAGGACTGCAGGCCCACAACCGCTACCACAGCGCCATCTCTTGTGCCAACACCACCTTCCCTGAAGGCTTCCGCCCGCGGCGCTCAAGCCAAGGACCCACCCGGATGCCCATGTACTCCTCACCCATCGTCAAGAACCCCTTCATGTCACCGCTGCTGGCCCCTGACAGCATGCTGCAGACTCTACCGCCCGTGCACATCGTGGTGAGCCCTGGGGGACACAGCGTGCGGGCCTGGAGGTGGGCGCAAGGGAGGATGAGTCCTGGGCAGCGGGGATAGCCTTGACCTAGAGGAGAGGACCAGGAAGGGGCAATGTCTGGGAACTGGAAGTGGCTGGGCCCTTTTTTTTGGGGGGGGGCAGTCTTAATGAGCGCCTAGACAGGGCTTGAAGAATGTGAGTGGGGGAGAGAGGTGGGACTTTAGGGGACACGTGGCCAGTCCTGGAGGGCCCAGTTAAACACATTCTTCTCTTCCCCCACCCTCTTATTCTCTCTACAATCCCCATGCCCACCTGTTTCCCTTCCTTTCCTCCCTTCTGTCTGCCCCCCACGCGGACGCCCCTGCCCCGCCATCTTTCAGGCGTGCGCTCTGGACCCCATGCTGGACGACGCAGTCATGTTCGCACGGCGGCTGCGCGCCCTGGGCCAGCCGGTGACACTGCGCGCGGTGGAGGACCTGCCGCACGGCTTCCTGAGCCTGGCGGCGCTGTGCCGCGAGACCCGGCAAGCCACGGCGCTGTGCGTGGAGCGCATCCGCCAGATCCTCAGCCTGCCTGGTGCCGCGCCGTCCACCAGCGCCACGCTGCCCTCCAGCACCACGCCGCGCGCGGCCGGCCTGAACCGAACCTAGAGGGGTGGTGCTGGGGCCGGCAGGGGTGAAACTAAAGCCTCTTGTTCGCATTTTCGCGGCCTCCATGGTGAATGCGCCCCCCTCCCTGTGTCTGGCTTGAGGGACGCCCTTCCAGGGGCTCCTGGACCCTGGAGCGAGCTGTGCCTTAAATTTGAGAACGAGGTGGGGTGTGGAGCAGGGGCTGCAGGCTGAGACCCCGGCCTATGGGAGGGGACGCGCACTCTGCACGGCCTTCTGCTGCTGTGACCGCCAAGGGGCCAGGGCCTGGTCCTCCCTAGCTGCTCGGTTCCAGGTTTCTCCTGTTTGTTTTTTTTGTAAATTAAAGGTATTTAAACACGTTTGGCTTCTCAAGCTGGGTGGGATCCATCTACCCACTAGGGGGCAGCAGCGGACGCGAGCCACTGAGAACTCCAGGAAGAACTCCAGAAGAGGCGAAGGGCTCAAGAACTTGTAGGAAGGAGTCTGTGAATCTGGCTTCCTGGGCGAACACAAGTACACGCTGCCCTTTGACTTAAGATTGCTAGAAACCTCCATGCAGTACACATGCGCCTTGTCCCAGCTAGCAAAAAAAGAAAATCCACTGCTGTGGAGTCATAGCAGACCCTCCAGCAGGTTTTCTTGGGCTGTAAATTGCCCGGGAGGAGTTTGGCCATCTTTCTCCTGTGGAGTCTGATGGATTGGAACAACAACAGTGGTGCAACTCCCTATGGACTAGGCCATCAGAACGCACACAAATGGCAGGCTACCACCCTATAAAAACCCAGCCTAGCACCAACCAGCTTCCATCCCAAAGGCTCCAGTGATCCCAAACCCCCTACAGAACCAGAACAGAGCTAGCAGGAAACCCGGAACTGGTTCGCCCAAAAGACTGGAAGTCCAAAACCAAACCCATTTCCAAGGAATCATGTTGGCTCCCCTATGGCCCCTACAGGTTACAAATTAGAACTTTGTAGTTTCCAGACTGTAATCTTTCAGGAAGCAAATCTCCAGGATTTTCTCCTGCCATACACTGCGCAGGTTCGAACTGCTAATCTGTAGATGACCACTACAAACCATCTGCACCAGGGAGCTCTGCCCAATTGGGACAGTCCTTTTTTTCTTTCAAACAATGCCCTGTAGCGTCACGCCTCGAAGACCTTGAGTATAGAGAAGAGATGAGACGCATCCAGGGCTTCCCTTGCCAGGAAGGCAGAAGAAAACAAGCCCAGACACCAGCTGTGAGCTCCCAGGAGTAGTCAAAGTAGGCTTCACAGAGGAAGGGGCTTTAAAGGCTGTTGTTGTTGTTGTTGTTATGTGCCATCGAGTTGTTTGCAACTCATGGCCACCCTATGTACAAGAGCTCTAAACACTGTTCTATCCTGTGCCAACCTAGCCATCTCAAACACGCTCGTTCCCACCACTCCAGTCACAGAATCGATTCATTTCATCGAAGGTCTTCCTCTCCTTTGCCGCCCCTCTACTCTCCTAAACATGATGTCTCTCTCCAAGGACCAGTCCCTCCTTGCAACATCCCCAAAGTATGTCAGACGAAGCTTCAGAATCCTTGACTCCAAGGAGTATTCTGGCTTCACCTCCAGGACAAACCTGTTTGTTCTCCAAGCAGTCCATGGTAGTATATTCAACACTTTTCTCCAGCACCACAGCTCAAAGGCATCAATTCTCTTTCTATCATCCCTATTCACTGTCCAGCTCTCTGATGCATAGCACGTAATTGCAAAGACTAGCCTGGATCAGGTGCACCTTAGTCTCCAGCCTGACGTCGTTGCTCTTCAGTATTCTTGAGAGGTCCCTCACAGCTGACTTTCCCAAAGCAATTTGTCTCTTGATTTCCTGGCTGCTGTTACCAAGAGTGTTGACTGTGGAAACAAGTAAACTAAAACTGTTAACTATCTCAGTCTCTTCACCAACCATACTGATGCTGCCAATTGGCCCAGTGGTGAGAATCTTTGTGTTCTTGATGTTGAGCTTCAATCCATATTGAAGGCTGCAGTCTCTGACCTGCAGCAAGTGCTTCAGGTCCTCCTCAGTTTCAGCAAGCAGTGTGTGTCATCTGCATAACGCAGGTTGTTGATGACTCTTCCACCAATCCTGACGCCGCATTCCTCCTCATGCAGCCCAGCATCTCGGATGATCTGTTCTGCATACAGATTGAAAAGGTACGGAGACAGAATGCATCCTTGACGGACCCCCTTCTTGATTTTGAACCGTGTAGTGTCTCCTTGCTCTGTTCTGACGACTGCCTCTTGGTCCAAGTATAGGTTTTGTGTTAGCACAATCAAATGTTCTGGGATTCCCATTCTTCTCAGAGTCAGCCATAGCTTGTTGTGATCCACACAGTCAAAAGCCTGAGCTTTTGCAAGGGACACACTGACAAAGGAGATTAATCAGAACTGGCTTTGACAAGCACTGTGGCAATTGGACAATTAAAACAGACATGGAGGGGGAAGAAGAACGAACTGGGGAGTAGGGTGGAGAAAACAGTGCAACAATGAATGAATGAAAACCCAAAATCTCTGTAAATGTTCATTAAAACTAATAAAATTTAATTTAAAAAAAAAAGCCTGAGCTTTTGCAAATTTATAGGAACCAGTAGACAGTAGATGAAGGTTTCAGCCTGGTGGTCGTGGTTGTGTACCACCAAGTCATAACCGACCCATAGCTAACCCTAGCAGGTTTTTAGAGGCAATTAATTGCATGGGAAGAGATTGCCCATCTTTCTACTGCAGAGCAGCTGATGGATTCAAACCACATGTCTTTGGGGTTGCTATGTAGCTTCTTACTTCCAGGCCCCCAGAGCTCCCTGGCTAGGTCACCTCCTTAAGTGGATAGTGACCAAGTGTGTTCAATGGGAGTGGTCTGCTGATCGAGAGCCTGCAATGCAATCTGAACCATAACTAGAGGTTATATAAAACTAGGGGCAGCTACTGAAAAAGGGCTTTGAGCCTGAGAGGGTGAGAGGCAACTGAGGGAGTAAGAGACCCTGCTAAGGTGCTGGGGTGATGGAGCCAGAGCATAGCCGAAGCACAGAAATTTTGGGAGAACAATCTGCATCCAGATGTCCTCCAGACACCTATCCTAAAGCCAGACTAAGGAGAGAGTGTGGGAAGAGACTTGTTCCCTAGTTCTGCTCACAGACAAGAGACTTGGGTCCTGCAAACTAGCCCAAGAAAAGTAACTCTTCCCGATAAATGAATATTCCTTTGTTCTCGGCAGTTGCATGGCAGTCGCAGTTATATTAATTATAGCAAGTTATAATCAGAAGTAGATTGTGCACAATATGTTATTCATTTTTTTTCTTGCTTATTTGTTAAAAGCCTGTTGTCTTAACTCCTGGGGAACTCAGATCTCAGTCCATTCAGGCCCAGTAAGATATACCTTAATGTTTGTACTTGTACCCGGCCTGTTTGGGCTCTATGATGTAACCCTTAAGGGGTTTTTTTCCGTGTAAGCTATCTGTTTCTAAAAGGTATAAATAAATAGACAACACAGCTATTCCTGGCTGAGACATTCCTATCTTGTCTCTGTATGTTGTTTGTCTCTTGTGTCTTTATGTATTCATTTCTTCCAGGCATAATTTCCTCCAGAGAAACAGAATAAACGGTCCCCAACACTGGGGTTCGGTGGACTGAAAAGGATGGGACTTGCAAAGCAGGAAGCTAGAGGAAGAAAAGTCCAGAGCCCTGGTGGTGTATTGCATTGTGTGTTAGGTGGCTAACAGGAAAACCAGCATATTCAAATCCACCAGCTTCTCCAGAGGAGAAAGTTGAGGCAGTCTGTACCTTCTCCGATTTACAGCCTCAGAAACACAACAGAAGGTCTCTATGAGTCTGTATCAATCGTACGGCAGTGCGTTTGGTTTTACTAGGACAGATTTCAGAGCCATCTGAGGGGTAGAATGAATGGGATTTAATCAACAAGGGGTAGGAGGGAGTTACAGGAGAGCAGAGACCAAAAAGGCACCTAGGTCTGGATAGGGAATCAAGTGGAAGAAAAGGCTGCCTTTTTACTGGGAGGAGGCTGCAAGGGAGTGGAAAAGGAAGGCTGGGGTCAGCTTTGGAAATAGTGACATAAAAAAGGTCTTTAGTAGACAATGCAGGACAGCCAAGAGGTCTGGGAATTCAGCTCTGGCTGAAGTCAAGGGACTGGAACTTTCTCAGGGAGAACAGGCAGGTGGGTTGGGCAGAAGGCTAACAGAATTACAAGGACTATACCCTCCAATCAAGAGCTGGACAGTAAATGGTGAGTCCTGGAAGGGTATAGGAGCAACTGCAGAGGGAAGAAGCTTGGAGGGAGGGAGAAAAGAAATAAGGTCAAGGGAAGGAGCCTGATGGCATAGTGTGTAATACACAGGCTGCTAACTGAAAGATCGAAAGTTCAAATCCACCAACCATTCCACAGGAGAAAGTCTCCTGACTAGTAAAGATTTATAACCTCAGAAACTTGATAGAGTGTCGAAATAAGTCCAAGTCGAGATGACAGTAGTGGTTTTTAAGGTGAAGGGGGCTTCAGGCAGGTGGAGTGGTCCATGTCAGGTGAGAACTGGAATAGGATCTTTGTCCAAAACCATGGCAGGGTCGTGGGGGTGGAGCAGCCAGATCTTAGTGGGTGGAGGAGGGAGCAAGAGGTAAGGGGATGAAGTGAGTGGATATAAGAGGTAATTCAAGGGTTAGGGTTAGGCTGTGAAGGAACATGAAGGGGTGTGGGTGTGTGTGTGTGTGTGTGTGTTTTAATTAAAGATGATGGAACATCAATGCTGCCAGAAAAGGATGGAGGGAGAGACTCACGAAATAGGGACAGGAGAAGGCAGTTTCCTGAAGCAGTGAACACTGCGGTTTTCATTCAACAAGTGACTTCGACCATGACCCAGATCTGTCCCTGAAAATCCAAACCCACTCACCCGAGTCACAGCTCCTTCATCCAGCCCACAGGACCCACCTCCAGGTGATTGCTCATCACCGCCAAAGCAGGCCCCTCAATCTGCTCCTTCCAGTCTTTGTTTCCGGAATTGTCCCATTATCCTCAGCCCCCTAGAGCTCTGGGTACCATCCTGAATGTCCTTTCTTCCCAAAGAGTATCAGTCCCCATATCTGTTTTCTTATTTTTTCTACTCCATCCCTCAGCCTCTGCTTTGATCCAGGCTCTATCTTCCCCTGCCGCAGCTGTCTCCTGGTTTCCAGTCTTCCTCCAGTTCTGGCTCCAGCTCTGAGCCTATCCTCCCCTGCTTGAAAACCTTCTATAGCTCCTGGCTACCCCTATCCCCCCAGGACAAAGTACAAGCCCTTCAGCTTTTGCCCACATTTTCATCATCTTCCATCGTGACCATTCTCACCCTGGCAACACGGACTAGCCTTCCGTTTGGCCCCTAGCACACGCAGTACTCACATGCCACCTTGTCAAATACCCAACCCACACCCTCTCCTCCATGTTCACCTGGCACCTCCAGATCCAGTTGCAACCATTCCTCCTCTGAAAACCTTTCCTCATCTCAAATCTTACTCTTTCCTTGGTTTCTCCACCCTCCCATCTGACCCTGGGCTCCTTGAAGGCAGGGCGCTGGCCTGACTCACTTCTGTTGCCCAGCATGGAGCCAGGCCCACCAGAAGCCTCAGGAAATGTTTGTTTAACTAAGTAATGGGTGTGTGCGTGAGCGAGTGGGTATCAGCGAGTTGAGGGGATAATGAAGACAGACAGGATTGGGAGCAAGGATGAAAAGGGATGAATGGGACCACCCAAGTTATAAAACCCAGACTCAGTTTCTCCAACAAAGCACAAGGGGTTTGCCCTTGCTAAGCTTTCTCCTGCACCTTGAACCTCACAGAAATTCACCATTCCGCGTCCGAGCTATGGCCAGCATCTCTAAACTGGGTGTGCTGGGAAGGGCTTACCCGGCCGGGCCCGCTGAACCGGTTCCCTCGCGAGCCTATTCGAGCCTCTGCAGAGCACGGCTGCCACCACCCGTGAACCTGAGTTCCGACCCCACAGGTTCACCGTCTATTGGCTGGCTGGTGGAGACTGGCGTCTTGGCGAGCCTATAGCTGACCAATCTAGTCTGTGGGCCCCGCCTGCCAGGGAAAGTTCCCCGAGTGGCCGAGCGAGACAGGAGATGAGAGTGTCTACTGGCTGGATGACACTGACTGACGTCACTGGCGGCGTATCGCTCGAGTGCCTCCGTGTCAGACCCGCCTCTGGAGAGAATTAGGGAGGGCGTGGTCGATTGCAGAATAGAGATGAATGGGGTTTCTGAAGACTCATTCCTGGGCTCTTCGCTGGCCTGATCCTTGGGTTCTGAGGGAGGAGACAGAGAGCTTGCGATTGTTGGATCTGAGAAAGGAAGACCCAAGGGAAGAGCAACTGGCAACGGGGACTCCTGGGTCTTTGAGGGAGGAGGGGACTTAGAATGGGAGAGGTTGCGTCTAGAGACTTTTTAAATCCCAGAGTCACTTGCTTGCTCCAGGATGATAGATTTGGAGCTCAAGACTTTATGAGGCTGTTTATGAGATTAGGAACTGTGGAAGTGTGGTAAGAAGCTGCACTGCTGGCCCACCAGCGGCCCTGTGGGAGAAAGATGAGAAATCTCTTCCCCTGCAATTTACTACCTCTAAAAACCTGCTAGAAGATCAGCTGTGAGTTGGTTCAGATTGAAAAGCACACAACAGCAACGATATTTATGAGATTGGAACCAGTCTGGTACTCTTAGGCAAGCCCGCACTCCATATTGTTGTTATGTGCCATGGACTCACAGCGACCCTATGGACAACGGGTCTGAACCTTGCCCTCACATCTCTGCCATGTCTGAGCCCATTGTTACAATCACTGTGTTAATTCATCTTGTTGAGGATCTTCCTCTCTTTCTCTGACCCACCGCTTTTCCCAGCATGATGTCTTTTCTCAAGGACTGAGCCCTCCTGACAACACGCCCTGAGATTGTGAGATAAAGGTTCACCATCTTAGCCTCTAAGGAGACTCTGGTTGCTCTTCCTCTATTACAGATTTGTTTCTTCTCCAAAGGCATCAATTCTTCTCCACTTATCCTTATTAATTGTCCAGTTTTCAGATATTGTTACATGCTGTCGAGTCACCTGGGACTCATAGCAACCCTATATACAATAGCTCTGAAGTCTGCCTTGTCCTGAGCCAGTCTCACTGATTCTGACACACCTGCCCCCATTACTCCAGTTACTGTATCAATACCTCTCATGTAGGGCCAATCTGTCTCATTGGGGTCTTCCTCTCCTGTGCTGTCCCGCCACCCTTCTGAGCATGATGTCCTTCTCCAAGGACCAGTTCCTTTTGGCCATGTGCCCAAAGTATGTGAGACAGAGCTTCAAAATCCTAGCCTCCAAGGAGAAACTATAGAGATTAGTATAGAGAGATGGGAAGATTAGAAGTTTTAGGGGGAGCTCTGGCCTCAGAGGGAAGTCAGGGACAGTATGCTGTCTGCACACAAGCAGGGAAAGTCTTGAGAGTCACATGGAAACAAAGAGAAAAACACAGGTACCCAAAGGGAGATGAGAAACAATAATAGTAGCTCTTGTGTACTGATACCGCAGGCCAGGTTGGGTGGAAGCACTTCATGAACTCATGTTTTCCTCATCATTCCTTTGAGAGATCTGATTATTATTATTATCCCCATTTTACAAGTGAGAAAATTGAGGCCCTGTAAGGGAGAATCAAGATTCAAATGTGAAGAGATGGGAAAGGCTAAGACAAACAAACAAAAAAACACCAGATGGATGTAAACAGAAATAAAGATAGGCCTGGAGAGGGAGGGGGAAATGAGGAGCCTAAAAGGAGAGGGGGCTGGGAGTCTGGCTCTTGGCATTGAAGGAGCAGAGAGAGGACTGGGAACCAGAATACCTGGGTCTGAGGCCAGAAGGGTGCTGGACCCAAGAAGGTTGAGTCCTGGAGAAAGAAGGACTAACGTTGAGGACTCCTGGGTATTTCCTTCCCAGACTGATAGCAGCTTTGTCCAGCCCTTCTTACTGTAGGTGTGAGACCTCTTAGGGTCAAAAATAGTGACTAGGGGAGGAATAGGTATGTCATTATCCTATTAGAGATGACAAGAAAATTGTTAACGGTGGAGGGGTACCTCGGCTTGGGAGTTTTCTGTAACACTTGACAGGGCAAGATCCTCTTTCTCCCTCTCTGTCTCTGCATCTCCATCTCTCACCTCTTGACAATGATTAGTGAGGTCTGTCATGGAGAGAGGTTAGCAACCCTAGGACAACAGGGGCTTTCCTGGAGGTCTTCTCTCTTTGGGTCTCTCTCCCTTTCCCCACCAGACTGTTGGCACCTGGCAGGGGCTCAGCAAATGCTGACAGACTAGAGGGACGATCATCCACCTCCCTCCATTTGTCCTGTGCTTCCTCTGCCTCCCTCCTGCCATCTCCCTCTGGGACCTTGTCACATTTCTCAGTATCTCCTGGCTTCAACATCTCCTCCGCCTTTCCTTTCACTCTCCAGAGTGTCTCCAGAAGGTGCTGGGCCCACCCATATCATCATCCCAATTAGAGAGAAACTGAGACTTGTTTTAGAAGGAGTCACTCTCCCAAGGTCACCTGCAGGACACTTGAGGGAGTGGCCTCAGAGCTAAAGAAGGAGCTCTCAAGACCCCAGACAAGATGCATTCATTCCCAATGCCTCCAAGTCAGAAACATCAGCTCACACCAAACAAACAAGCAGGCTTCCTCTCTCAGAAACACCCACACGGTCAGAAAATCACACACCCACAAACACAGCCCATCGTCACAGGGTTGCCCCACCCCCAGCACACAAGGGAGTATCCCAGCCCCGCAAGAACCTGCTTCCCAGTTACACAATCCCATGCTGAGCCACGCATCAGTTTCATGAGTAAAGACTTGGTTTTGTTCACTGTCATGTCCCCAGAAACCAAAACAACACGTCATCATCATAGTCATTAACACTTTGTCAAATGTTTCCTGTGTGCCAGTCATGATCCCGAGTACTTTCCACGAATTGGAGAACTCTGGTGGGTTCCTAAGAGGATAGAGTGTTGCACTGCCAATCCAAAAGCAGGTAGTTTGAATCCACCATCTGCTCCTCGGGAGAAAGATGGGCAATCTCCTCTCAGTTAATTTATAGCCCCTAAAAACCCACTGAGAGTCAGCTATGAGCTGGTTCCAACTTGATGACAATGAATTTACATTTGCATCACTCACACTCATTCATTCACTGACACCAGGTTGGTTCCATCTTGTAACGACCCTTGGTTCCATCTTGTAATGACCCTCCACCGGGTTTCTAAGGCTGCCAATCAGAACAAAAGAAGACTTCCCAGCCTTCTTCTGAGAAGCCACTGGTGAATTTGAATCCTCACAGACTTGCAGTTAGCAGTGCATCTTGATAAATACCATCCCATCAGCTCCCTAACTCCATCAGCAATTGTATTTACAATAACCCAATTTGCAGATGGGAAAATTGAGGTCCAGAAAAGGAGAGTGATTTGCTCAAGGCTCCACAGCCATAAGAGATATCAGGTTTTGAGCCCATGTTTTCTGGCTCTAGCATTCATGCTTTTGACTGCTACATAAGCTATCATTCAATAAGTAAATTGCGGCATCAAGGTCAATTGGCATAACATAGTTCACAAACACAATGTGCGACATCCTACTTCGGTAAGTAGCAATTTAGGATCTTAAAAGTTTGTGAGTGGAAAAAAAATAATAAAAGGAAACTCCCTACTCTGATTTAAGGGGGGATAGTTATGAGTAGTCATCTAAGATACAACTTCATTTCTTCTCATCTGGAGAAAAAAAAAAGAAGGAAGAACATCAAACGTGCCTGCGAACAACCATTCCAAAGGATTAATGGGCCATCTAGTTCTTCTGGTCTTAATTCACTGAGACTGGAAGAACTAGATGGTGCCCAGCTCCCACGGCAGACTGCTCTGAAAGGGATTACAACAGAAGGTACTGGGCGGAGTGGGAGAAAAATGTGAAACAAAACTCAAAATCATTTAAAAAAATACTTACAGAAAGAGACTGGTGCTCTTCAAGCCCAGACCTGAACTGGCCCCCCATGGCTCAAGGTGGGGAGTAATGCTAGGAAGGAAGGAGGTGTCCTCAGAACAATCCAAACCACTGGAAACCAAAGGTGCAGCCCAAGGACAGAGTTGAGAAAAATGGAAACAGGAGACACAGCAGAGGCAAGAGAGTAATGTGAGGCGGTGAGGATTGCAGTCAATGGCATGAGGCCAAATGTGCATGTTCTGCTGAATGGAAAATGGATTTTCTCTACAAACCTTCACCCAGAGCACAAATAAATAAATACTGCTTCAACCCAATCAGAATAACAGATTGGCAACACACACCTGAGAACATCCCAACACAGGTACACAGGGTGAAGAATCATGGGAGGGCAATAAAAGCACCAAAAATAGAAAGAACATCCCCATCACACCTCCAGACATGGAAAACAGGACCGAGAGACACACTGTGATGATTCACACTCAGACACACTGGAAGCTAGGGCGTCCCACAGACACAGCACACCCAAACCCAGACCTGGCCACACACCCAAGAGCTCCCTCCCTGCCCCTCTTGTTCCCTCCCAGCCTTGCTGGCCTGGTCTTCAAGGAAGCTGAGGATGGGAACGAGGGTCACTTCACCTGTCCGCTCGGCCCAACCAGTTCAACAGGGCCACGGATGACACCACCCACCTTGTGAAACCCACATTGGGCAACTGGACTCATGCAGGACGTGGACTCCTGGGTTCTAGGGAAGGAAGAGGCAGGGACCTGTATCCTGAGAGAGTAGAGCAGAAGGTGCTGGATTCATGAGTGTCAGGGGAGGGAAAGAGGGGGGTGCTTTGTTTCATAGCCTGTTCTTATTGTTGTTGTTGTTGTTGTTAGGTGTCATCTAGTCACAACAGACCTGAGCCGTGTCCCGTCCTGTGCCATCCCATCATCTCTGATACACTTGAGCCCTTCGCTGCAATCTATCTCGCTGGAGGGTTTCCTCTCTTTTGCTGACCCTCCATCTTTCCAAGCACGGAATCCCTTTCCAAGGAATAGCCTCTCCTAACAGTACATCCCAAGTGTGAGAGACGAAGCTTTGCCTTCCTTGCCTGAGGAAAGAGATAATAAGGACCAAGATTCTCAGAGCCTGAGGAGGGAGGGCTGGGGACCTGGACATTTAAATTCCAGGAAAAGATTGGGATCAAAGTTTGGCTTCCCGTGTGTTTGAGAGCAGGGGTGCCAACTTCGGCAAATAATGAAGGAATCACCATTCAACTTGATTTTCAAAAAATAATAGATGTGCCCTCAAATCCACCAGCTGCTCCACAGGAGAAAGAGTGGAAATTGCCTGAAAACCTCTAGAGGGCCAGCTAGGAGTCAGTTCCAACCCACCACATGTGACAAGAACAACACTTTTTGCCCAGGGCGGGGAGATTCTCTCAGATTTTATTTTCTTTTTTTGAAACATAGAAAAATTTTAAAGTGTTGCACATTTTCTTCCCTCCTCCCTGATCCCTCCCCACATTGCACCTCTTATTCCAGATTGTTGTCATGCATATAATACCTATTCATATATTCCTTTGGGATGGTGCTTCCCCTCATCTGATCTAATACAGTGTTCATTATCTATCCACTCTTTTCCCATTCTCTCCCCAGTGTGACCCATGTCTGTTCCTATTTTGTAACAGCAGTGTTGTGCAGTATTTGTCCTTTTGTAACTGAGATATTTCAATCAGCATAATGTCCTCCAAGTTCCCCTATGTTATGGAATGTTTTACAAGCTCATTATTTTTCAATGCTGCATAATTTTCCATTGTCATTGTGTGAATGTACCATAGTTTTTCAACCCATTCATTTAGTGATGGTCACTTGAGTTATTTCCATCCCTTTGCTATTGTGAATAATGATGCAACAGTAAACATGCGTGTGCACAACACTTTTCGGTATAAGCATGTCTCAAGCAGTATTTGAGATCTTATTAAGTTCCTTTGGGTTGACTTCAATCATGAAGCCAAATACGTAACAGAATGAAACAGCGTCTGATCCCAAACCGTCTTCATCATGTGTAGGAATTCGGCTTGGCTTACTGCATCTCACTGACAGTTTCCCTCATTGTCAGGGTCCTCTGCTTCAGCAGACTCATGTCTTTTTGGAGGAATTGGTCCCACCACCCTTGCTTCTAAGGAATGTCCTGGTTGTATTTCTTCTAAGACTGATTTGTTCATTCTTCTGCAGTCCACAGGCTAGTAGATATACCTCGCCAACACCACAACTGATTTTATCAATTCATCTCCTATCTTCCTTTTTAGTGTATTTTGGAGCATAAACTAAGAGAAACCCCAAACAAACCAATATCTCATTATCATGGAGTCAGAACTGACTCATAGCTTGGATTCTCCAAGGCTGTAAATAATCTGGGAGGAGATTACCTATCAGAGTTGAACTGGTGGATTCAACTGCCGTACAGGTGTGGCCTTGGAGTCCTACCTGCTAGGACTATGTTACCAGAGCTCCCCTGGATTTGGAAGCATACCTATACTAAAAAGTATCTGCTGCTTATCTGAAATTCAAATGTAACCAGTGTCCTGGATTTTATCAGGCAACCCTGTTTGAGGGGGATGGAGCATGTTGCCTGGTGACTGTGGGCACCACCCTCCCAGAGGCCTCTCTTCTTCCTAGTGGATGCCTTCCCCTGACCCCCAACCAGGCCACCTCACAGCTTCCCCAGTCTCGATTTCCTCACCTGTATGAGTTGCCTTTTTTAACTGGGGGCCCCTAGGCTGTGTCAGGAAGGGGAGAGGAAACTTGAGCACAACTCAAGCTGTCATCCTGGAAGCCTGAGGGTCCCTGGGGATGACTGACCCTGAGTCACACCCAGCTCATAGACAAGTTGACTTGGTGGGGGGTCTGGGGCTGCCTCCATAAGGCAGACCTGGAGCTGAGGAGAGAGGATGATGCAGAGATGAGAAGAGAGATGGAGGGGTGGAAACAGAGACCCCCAGGATGAAGACACAGACAAAAAGAGACTTAGAGGTTTGGAGACAGATTTGCAGAAATGAGGAAACAGAGATAGAGATAGAAATAGATTTACAGCTGGAGAGGCAAAGATACAGAGAAAGGGACTCAGGGATGGGGAAACAGACATGCTCGGATCTAAGTGGTGGAAAGATGGACCCCAGACACCAAAGGCTGAGACCCACAGGCAGGAGAACAAGCAGTACCCACACATCTTTAGCAAGGAGAGTGAGCAATCTGGTGGTGACTGGAGACCAGGTCCTGTCCTTCGTGGAGGTGGGGGACTGGGAGAAGCTGGGATCCCAGGCCAGCAGGGTGATCTGCCTGCCATCACCCCTTCTCCATTCCCAGCAAGGTGACAACACCATCTTTTGTACAGGTGACACCCTAGTTTTCTGGTGCCTCCTGCATTTTTGGGGTAACACCCGTCCAGAGAACCCCACCCGGCTCTAGTGCCACTTCCTTCACTGAGTCACCTCCAGTCCCGCCAATCCTGTCTAAGGGGAGACTCCTTCACCTCCAGAATCCTGTGTGGGGAACCCAAGTCCACCATCCCATGTGTAAAGTAGGGGTACAACCTACTCTAACAAAACCTGAGCCCCTGAGCCCCCAGACACTGCCCCCTCAGGTCTCCTGCCCCAGGACTTAGGAATCCAGCCCCCAGTTAATACTCAGGGGTCCCAGGAAGCCTCTTTTTTCAGAACTGTCTCAGTTCCTGGGCTGCTTTCTCCATTCTCAATTTGGAGGTGGAGTGAGATGTGTTTATTTACCTTGGTTCCAAGGTGAGTTACACCCCCCTAAAACACACTGTTCCCAATAGCCCTCCAGGCCATGAAGGAAAGGGAAAAGGACATCTCCCAGGGCAATAGAGGATATCACTAAAGATGCTGGGGCGATCCTCAAAGGGGCACCCCACACGTCCAATCTCTCCTGCACCTCCCTTCTGCTGGTCCTTTCTCCCTCCCTCCTGCCTCTCTCCTCTCTCTTTTCTCTAAGTCCATTCTACCCACTTCTCATCTCTCAGTCTTATTTTCTGCTATCTTCCCTTATTACCAAATCTTGCCATCTTTTGATCTCTGCCTTTGACCCTGCTCACCCCCTCCTCTCCCATCATCTCACGGGTCTTTCTGCCCATACCTTCCTTGTTCTGTCTCCACCCCCTTGGACCATCCCCATTTCCTCAGTCTTGAGAGGTGAGGCCCAAGGGGGAAGTTGAAGATAGAGGGAAGACGGGGGATGGAGAGGGAAGGGAAATCCCTGTTAAAGGGGAAGAGGGTCACCGGACCTGCTGGCTCCCTACGCACCTCCGTCAGAGCCCCGCCCCAGACTGCTGCCTGGCCTGAATATATATAAGCGGCTCCTGGTCCAAGACTGACAACCCAGTGCCTGTGTCACCACACCTGTCATCATCACTGTCATCGCAGCCCTAAAGGTAGGATCTCTAAGGCTGGTATCTCTGCTCCATTCTCTCCCCATCTGCCCCTCTCATGTCTCTTCCTCTCCTTCATGTCTTCAGATTACCTATTTCTCTGGGCATCTCTGTCTGTCTTGATGTCTATCCATGTCCTACCTGTTCTAGTCCCCCTTCTCAGCCTAAGTGGTACGGGGTTGAGTGTGTAAGTTTGGGGCTCAGCCCCTGCTGCTGGTCACCTGGGCCTGGGCCATCAGAAGTGCAGCAATTCTCTTCGTCTCTCTGAGCCTCAGTGTTCCGTCTGTGAAATGGGCTTACAGTGGAGTCCCAGGCCATGAACGTTTGGCCTGTCTATGGACACCTGGCTCAGATCTCACTCTCTCTTTTGTCTGACTCTGCGCGCCTCCATCTCCTGCTGGCCCCAGTTTTGCCTCTGGTATGAGGAGAGGGTCTCTCTGGGTCTGTCGGGCACCTGTGAAGAGATGGGCGAGCTTCTCGCCCCCCCCCCCACTCCGTACCCTATTCCTTGTCTCTCCGGGTGACTCGGCCTCTTTCTCCCTAGCTCTCCGCCCCTTTAAGAGCCCAGCACCTTAGCCCCCAGTCCCTCCCCCCAGTCGCCAGCGTCCCTTGGACACACTCCGCACCTCTCTGCCGCCTCCGCCACCTCAGTCCCCACCGCCACCTGCTCAGGGTCCGCACGATGCAGTTTGAGATGCACGACAACGTGAAAGGCAAAGGTGGGATCGCTGGATGGACCAGCCACCCTCACTCCCCTGGGCACCCCGCGACCAAGACAGACGGCATCCGCTTCCACCCCAGAGGGCCTCGGAATGTGGGATCCCAGCACCCCAGACCCAGACGTGGAGGAGGCGGCGGCACCCACTCTCCCCGGACGTGCAGGAGCCGCTCACCCCAGCCCAGCTGGATAAGCTGGAGGCCCCAGCACTAGAGACGCAAAACGGGGTGTCAACGGGGAAAGGGGAGGCGCAGCGATGTACCCGAAGTGGGCGGCCTAGCGGCCCCGCCCAGAATGCCCGGCAGAGGGAGGGCTGTAAGGGGTGCAGGGCCAGGAGGCTCCCCGCTGACCCCGGCCCCCCGCCCCCGCAGCCATGTCCTACGCGGTGACCAGCCAGCCCCAGTGCACCAGCAGCTGCTACCAGACCCAGCTCAGCGACTGGCACACGGGCCTCACGGATTGCTGCAACGACATGCCCGTCTGTGAGTGTCCCCTCCCTCTCCAGACCATGGCACCTCCAGCCCTTCGGACACCCTGATGGAACCCTGATTTCCCATTCTGGAACCTTCACTCCTTCCGTGGACCCTCACCACGTCTTCCAACACTGCACGCCCCCTGTCCAACCCCGCACCCTCAACTTTCCTCCTGCACCCTTAACTTTCCCGTCTGGCTCCCAACTTCCCCGTCGAACCCTTAATTTCCAGTCTTTAATCGCCCTCCCAGACCCCTAACTCCCGCGAGGACCCTAACTTCCCTCCCCAGCAGTACTCGCTCTAGTCCCTGGGACTCCTCAACCTCGCCTGTCCCCGGGGCGGAACCACCGGCCAGTACCCGACGTGCGCCCTGACTCCTGTGCCCTCCCCAGGTCTGTGCGGCACCTTCGCGCCCCTGTGCCTGGCCTGTCGCATCTCCGACGACTTCGGGGAGTGCTGCTGCGCGCCCTACCTGCCCGGAGGCCTGCACTCCCTGCGAACCGGCATGCGTGAGCGCTACCACATCCAGGTGCGCGCAGACTGGGCCTGCGGGAGCAAGGGCTGGCGACTCCCGGGTCTGAGGGAGGAGGCGACTTGGACCCTGGACTCCTGGGCCTGAGTGAGGAGGGTTTGGGAGTCGGACTCCGAGCGCCCTGGCAGGACCTCTGACGGCTCTCTTCCACCCTGTAGGGCTCCGTTGGACACGATTGGGCCGCCCTCACCTTTTGTCTGCCCTGCGCCCTGTGCCAGATGGCGCGGGAATTGAAGATCCGACAGTGAAGCTGCCCACCCTCCCCATCCATGCCCAGCCGGCCCACCTGGCCTCCTCTGCTGCCTCTGGGAAGGGCCTACCCCACCCTACCCGGCCCAGACCAGAAATGCACCCACAATAAAAACCTGAAAACCAACTCCGCCTACGTTCCCTGTTTGGTTCTGGGGTTTGGGTTTGGTTTTTGGGTTTTTTTCTGTCCCTGAAAAGGGAATCAGGCGGAGAGTGATTGAGGTGTGGAGATAAGGTCCCTGCATGAAGGGGGAGTTCAAAGATCAGACACCCCACCCACTGTCTGCGTCCTAAATCCCCTCCTTTTTAAAACCAGGTAATCTAACGTAAGCCAAAACAGAACAAATTACCATTGAGTCAATCGCGACTCACAGTAACTCTCGAGTAACCGCCCTATAGACGGTAAATCTTGATGGATGCAAACTGCTACAATTTTCTCCTGTGGAGCAGCCGATGGATTCAAACCACAGGATTTAGTGCTGGGCAGGTGAGCACTATAACCACTGTGCTGCCAGGGATCAAAGTAACAGCACCCTCAGGCCCATTCCAGGGATCCTACAAATAAATGAGCAAAGCTAGATGCAGTTCAAGCAACAAATTTGAGAAGAGTCTCTTTCTCATATAATCCTTGTAAACTCCTGATTTACACCCAGTTCTAACAAGTTTGTAGACTTTGTATCTAGAACAGAGAAATGACAAGTTTGAAGTTCTCTTGAAGTAGAAAGGAATCTTTATCTCCCCGCCCCCCTCCCCATCTCTATGACTTTATCTTACTTGGACCCACAATCAATATCCTCCCACAGCTCATTATTTCTTCGTTCACTGGTGTTCAAGGACTCAAACCTGTTCCTGAGATGGTTTTGTAATTTGAGTGGCATAGACATAAGGTCAAATTTTGGTTCCTGTAGATTTGATTTCATTTTCTTCACCTTGAACTTGAATAGTTGGTGGCCTGTTCCACAATCAGCACCTGGTCTGGTTTTCACAGCTGATATGGAGCTTCTCCGGAGATTCTTTCCACAGATACAAACTATTTGATTCCTATGCACTTCAGCAGGTGAAATCCATGTGTATAGCCTGTGTTTATGTTTCTTATTAAAGGTATTTGCAATGAATAAATCATTGAATGTGCAGAATTATATTATTCTTCATTTCTGTCACCAAGCCCATGTTTTCCAGGTACTGATCCTTCTTCCCTGTTGCCAACTTTTGCATTCCAATCACCCATTATTATCAATTCATCTTGATTGCATGCTTGATTGATTTATTTCAGACTGCAGAATTTGGTAGAAATCTTTTTCATCCTTTTTTGGCTCTAGTTGTCGGTGCACATATTTGAATGATAGTGGTATTCATTGGACTTCCTTCAATCTGTATGCAGAACAGATCATCCGGGACTCTGGGCTGTATGAGGAAGAATGTGGCATCAGGATTAGTGGAAGATTCATCAACAATCTGTATTATGCAGATGACAAAACCCTGCTTGCTGAAACTGAGGAGGACATGAAGCGCCTGGCGCAGAAGGTCAAGGACTGCAGCCCTTCAATATGGATTAAAGCTCAACATCAAGAAAAAAAAGATTCTCACCCCTAGGCCAATTGGCAGCATCATGATGGATGGTGAAGAGACTGAGATTGTTCACAGTTTGTTTACTTGGTTCCACAATCAACACTCTTGGTACCAGCAGCCAGGAAATCAAGAGACGAATTGCATTGGGAAAGTCAGCTGTCAGGGACCTCTCCAGAGTACTGAAGAGCAATGATGTCAGGCTGGAGACTAAGGTGTGCCTGATCTGGGCCATAGTCTTCACAATTGCATGCTATGCATTAGAGAGCTGGACAATGACTAGGGATGACAGAAAGAGAATTGATGCCTTTGAGCTGTGGTGCTGGGGAAGAGTGTTGAATATACCATGGACTGCTAGGAGAACAAAACAGGTTCATCCTGGAGAGGGTGAAACTGGGCTATTCTTTGGAGGCAAGGATTCTGAAGATTCATCTGACATACTTTGGCATGTTGCAAGAAGGGACCGATCCTTGGAGAGGGACATCATGTTTGGGAGAGTGGAGGAACAGCGCAGGAGAGGAAGACCCTCGATGAGATGGATCAATTCAGTGATTGGGTTAATGGGAGTAGGTGTGTCAAAGACAGTGAGGTTGGCACAGTATAGAGCAGGATTTAGGGCTCTTATACATACGGTCATTATGAGTCACAAGCAACTTGACAGCACATAACAACAACAGTGTGTCTGAGAGCTAGGATACTAGAAGAAGAATTGATGCCTTTGAACTGTGGTGTAAGAGATTTCACGGGCTGCCAAAAGAACAAACAGATATGTCTTGGCGAATATACAACCAGAGTGCTCCTTGAAGGCAAAGATGATGAAGCTTCTTCACATCCTTTGAGCATGTTGCTAGGAGTTGCTATTCCTTTTCTTAGGAAGGTGGAGGGGAGGCAAAAGAGAAGAAGACTCTCAACCAGGTAGATTGACACAATGACTGCGGCAATGAGCTAGCACGTGTCAGAGATTCTGAGGATGGCACAGGATGGGACAGGGTTCATAGGGTTGCTGACTTGTATTTGATTCATTGGCACTTAAAAATAACATGTTAATTATGTTCCACAGAATCAGAATCAATTACACCTGACTCTCCAGTGGGTTTTCAGAGGCTGTAAATTGCACAGTATTTCTGTGCCCATCTTTTCCTCAAGTGGCAGGAAGTGGATTTCAACTGCCTGCCTTTGGCTTGAAAGTGCAATGCCTTACCCCCTAGGTCACCGGAGTTCCCTTCCCATCCCTACAAGAAAAGGCAGTTAGCAGACTAGATGTGTTCAGGCCCTAAAATTGGGCATAACTGAGCTCCAATCATGATCCTCATCGTTTTCTAGCTGTGAATTTCTGAGCTTATTTCCTCCTCTGTGAGGACTATAATTCCTAACAGGTCCTATGAGAGCAAAACTTCAGCAAACCGTTGTTAATATATTATCTATAATAACCTAACTACTATATATTATTAGTGGCAGTATTTGCCGTTTTTATTCTTTCTCTCATTCAGTCTCTGTGTGTGTGTGTGTGTCTGTCTGTCTGTCCAGCCATGGAGTGATGGCATCAGTTGCTGTCTTGATGACTCATTGTTGACCCCTGTGTGTCAGGATAAACATGTGTTCCACAAGGTTATCATGACTGGCTTCCCCCCGCCCCAAGTGGATCACCAGGTCTTCCTTTTGAGGTGCTTTGCGTGGCTGTGAAAGGCCAACCTTTTAGTTTAGTAGCTGAGACTCTAAACTCTGTAATGTTGCTGTTGTGTGCCATTGAGCTGGGTTTTCAGAAGCTGTAGATCTCACAGGAGGAGACTGTTCACCTTTCTCTGAGGAGTGGCTGGTGGATTTGAACAAAGAGCCTTTCTTTGGCCTCTACTAACTGCCTCTTCTTTCAAGCTATCTCTTCATTCAAGCTTTCTCTTCATTCCTATTTCTTTTTTCCTCAGAAATAGAGTAATTTTCTCTGTCTACCTGGGTGAGTCTCTGGGTGGTACAACCCTCTGATTGCCAGTGCAACCTCTTACCATTATGCTACCAATTGTCGTTGTATTAAGTACAGTGAAGTCGGAACTGATGCCTAGAAGATCCTCCAGCAGGGCTTTTGAGGCAGTAAATCACAGGGGAAGATTTTGTCCATTTTTCTTCTTTGGAGTAGTTGGTGGATTCAAACTGTGTGCCTTCAGGTTGGCAGCACAGCTCCTTACCACTAGGTCACCAAAGTGCCCGAAAATATGTAGTGTTATTGTGTGCCATCAAGATGGAATCGACTCACAGCTGACCCTCTAGCGGGTTTTCAGAGGCTGTAAATAGCATAGAAGAAAAAGTGCTTATCTTTCTCCCATGAAGCAGTTGGTGGATTTGAACTAAGTGCCTTTGGTTTAACAACACAGCTTCTTACCACTAGGCCATCAGTGCTCCCTAATAACATATATAAAGTATGTCACGTTATTGTGTACTATCAAGTCAGAACTGACACATAGCTGACCCTCTGTCAGATTTTCAGCAGCAGTACATTACACAGGAGGAAACTGCCCATCTTTCTCGTGCAGAGCAGGTGGTGAACCTGAACCTCTGAGCTGTGTACCGTTGTACTCTTTATTATTAAGCTACCACATGTGCCTAAAGTATACAATGTTGTTGTGTACCACTGAGTCAGAACCAAGCCACAGCTGACCCGCAGGTGGGTTTGAAGCATGTGCATTCAAGATTGCAGCATAGATTCTTGCCACTAGGCTACCAGAGCTCCCTATTTCTAGTGCATTGAAACCTAGCTCCTGGTTCACCCCTCACTGCTACTTTCACAGTCTTTTAAAAAAATTTTT
>NW_006400052.1:2518818-2521678 GCF_000299155.1 Elephantulus edwardii | reverse complement strand
GTGAGATGATATCTCATAGTTGTTTTAATTTGCATCTCTCTTAGAGATAGGGATTTTGAACATTTCTTCATGTGCTTGTTAGCCATCTGAATGTCATCTTCGGTGAAGTGCCTGTTCATATCCTGTGCCCATTTTTCTATTGGATTATTTACCTTTATCTTGTTGTGGTATACTTTCACAATCTTATGTAGCCCAGGAAAGAGCTAACTCCATCTTCCCAGTAGCCCAATCACTTTATCACTCAACCTCCTGTCAATTAGAAAATTGTTGGTTCTACCTTCCGAATAGACCCCTCACCATGTCACTGTCTCCATCCTGGTCAAACCAGTTTCTCCAGCCTGAACTAATGCAGCAACCTCTTCATAGGACTTCTCACCTCTACTCACTGACCCTTGACACCCTTCCATAAGCACCAGGATGGATTCTGTCAACAACTAAGTCAGCCTCTGAAAACCCACTAATGGGTCAGCTATGAGTTGACTCAACTCGATGGCACAGAACAACACTTCATATTTTAGGGCACACTGGTGGCCTAATGGCAATGCGCTGCCAACCTGAAGGCATTCAGTTTTAATACACCAGCTACAATGAGGGAGAAAGATGGACAACTACTTCCTGTGTGATTTACTTACTGCTTAGAAAACCCCACTGGAGGGTCAGCTGAGTCGGTTCTGACTAGACTGTACTTAATAACAATAACCACCACTGGCTGCCTTCTGCTCAGACCCTTCTGTGTCTCTGTCCGACAGAGTAAGAGCCGGTCTCGGCTCAAGGCCCTGCACCATCTGACTTGTTTTCTTTCCGAACTGCCTATTCCCCATCTCCCGCACGCTGTCCACTCCAGCTACCCAGATCCCCACGTGGCTTCTCTGAAATGCCTTTGGCTCAAGGTCTTTGTGCTTGTTGTTTCCTTGGTTTCAACTGTTATTCCCCCACGTTTCCACAGCCTCACTTCTGCTCACACGTCACCCTGTGTGAGGAGACTTCTCTTCCTATTGTTTGGTGCCCTCTCGTTGGTCCCAGGTCACTGCAAGCCCGCAAACAACAGAAGACAAGGCTGCCCTGTCCTGCAACGTTTTCACTACCGTGGCAATCCAACTCCTTGATGTCATTCCTGTTTCTACTTTACTAAGCACAATTGAATGCCCTTATAGGGGACCACCCTCCCACTCTTCACTGGCTTGGTTTACTTATCCCCTTCCAATGTACCTCATTATTTACTTATTCATTAGGCACCCTGAGGGCTGGGACCTTTCTTACTGCTGTGTCACCAACACATAGAACAATGCAGAGCTCATTACAGAAGGGAGAATGAATGATCATAGTAGACAGTCCTCCTGACAGGGAGGAAAATTATTTTGGAGGTGATGTGAGAGAACAGAACCACAAGGCTGGTGTTAGAACACAGGCTCTTCTTTTAATTAGTCCAGGTTCCTAAAGCAAGAGATTTCCCTTTTCCAAGTCTTAGCTTCTGAATCTGTAAAATGGGAAGAGCCTGTACCTCCAGGGTGAGTTGGGATGATTAAATGATTCATGTCAAGCACTTTCAGGACAGTCCCTGGGGTGCTGTGGACCCTTGAAAACATCTCTCAACTTTGCCTTAGGTCCCCAGTGACCTGGTAGGTTTGCACAAGCTAGAGCTCGAGTCCCTTGCCCTCCAAGTCCAAGCTTTCTACCCCCACCCCCATGAACCTCTTGTATTTAGACTCATGGATACTCGAGAGAGAAGTGACAGCTGAGAGGCTGCATGGAAGGAGAAAGGCCACAAGCTTGGGCCATTTGGTGCAGGAACATCTGGAGAGCAAGGACAGTAAAGTCAAGGGGAGAATGGTTTTATGTCCCAGAAAAAGATCTGGGTGTAGTGTAAACATTCTGCATAGGAAGAAAGTGGCTGCAAGGAAAGGCTCCCCAAAAGGTCACAGTATTACCAGGAGGGTCTTGAAGAAAAGCCCCAGCCCCTTGTTGGTCAAGCAGGATGGACCCTCCTCTAGCCTTGAGACTCCCTCTCTGCTACTGGGCCTCTTCCCCAGTGACAATTCTGCCTTATTCTTCAGCAGAAATGGACTGGTTTAGATCACCTTTCCTCTGGAGTCTGCTTCATGCTGGGCTCCTAAAATGGAGTTGTGTTAAATAAAGGGCTTCAGGACCACAGGACGGGGTCTCTGGGTGTTGTGAACAGTTTATGAAACTAACTGAAATCCTGAAGGTTCAAAACACCCCAGAAGACTTTAAAAAATAAAATCAACCATTGAAAACACTAGTGTTTTCTAGCTGATCACCTGTAAAAAGCTGAACTGACAAATGTGTAATAGGTACATTTACAACAAACGGAGATGTTACTGAGCTCCCTATAATTAGACACTTCATAGAAATTGGTTCCTTGGTTTGGAGGTTTAGGGTCATAGCTTCATAAGACATCCCAGGAAATTGCCCTAATAACATGTTTAGTGCTTTTGTGTTGTCTTACTTTATTGGTAGTGTCCTGGGTCTTGAAAGCTCCCAAGTGGTCATTCAAGGTGTAACAACTGATCTCTCTTTGCCTGGAGCAACACACAAAGAGTAGGAATAGGAGGACCTGAAATGCATGTCTAGTTGCATCTGTAAACAACTGTCTGCTTTGCCATGTCGGCAGAAGTGGACGGTTCCTGACTACCATTATTGGACGTTTCAAAGATTCTAGAGAAGAATCCTGACCAGAAGGGGGGAAATGTTGAACAGAATTCCAAATATTCATAGATGCCAAGACTTTTCTGGAGCCAAAGGGGCTGGCTGAACCTCTGAAACTATTGCCCAGAGATGATCTTTCAAACTAAAAATATCATCAGAAGCCGTGTGTGTGTGTGTGTGTGTGTGTGTGTGT
>NW_006400052.1:2514944-2516042 GCF_000299155.1 Elephantulus edwardii | reverse complement strand
ACCTCCTTTATTACCTTTGGGTGGCACTGTTTATGAGTAAGACTTCCTTTCCTGACACAGCCCCTAAACTGGCAGCAATAGCTGCCCAAATAATTTGGGCCATTCTCTAGTCTTTCCTCTTCCCTCTAGATCCCAGTTGTTAAAAGAGGGAAAAATGTAAACAAATATATAACAAATAAGTTTGAACAATATAATATTTTAAGTTTAAGGCTAGAAATATTAACAATATGATCATTTCCATTCCAGAGATACATGTTCAAATGCAGTTCCTATTTTCCATAAATGGTTTTGGTAAGATGAATATTGTAAATGTGGATACAGTTCCACTATTCCTCCTCCATGCCATGATATAGTGTTATTAGCATGAGCAGTTATAAATCCATTGCCTTCCTTACTCTAACTTCATTTTTTAAACCTAAATTTATTATTAATTTCAGTAAAAATTTACAGAGGCTTTGGATTTCCATTCATTCATTATTGCACATTTCTCCCCTCCCAAGCCTCCCCCCCAGAACACTATCCTCTTGGAAAAGAAAAAGAAAAATTCTTTCATTGTTTTACAAACCCTCCCCCAGGACCACTCCACCATGTAGCCATCACTATAGACTACTGTCATGACAGAAATACTTAATCACATATCCCTTTTAAACAGTTTTCTCCCTCATTTGAACCCATCTTTCTCAGTCTCTCCCCAACCGCAAGGTCAGTCCTCTTTTACAACAGTGGCACCAGGCAACATTTGTCCTTTTGTGACTGGGATACTTCCCTCAGCATAATGTTCTCCAGAGTCAACCATTTTGAATAATATTGCATGAATGAGTTCCTTGTTTTTCAATGCAGCATAGTATTCCATTGTGTGAATACACCACAGCTTCTCTATCCATTTGTTTGTTGATGGACACTTAGGTTGTTTCCAACTCCTTGCTATTATGAACAAAGCTGCAATAAACATGGGTGTGCATATATCTGCTTCGATGTCAATTATGGTCTCTTTGGGGTATATTCCCAGTAGTGGAATTGCTGGGTCAAATGGTACCTTTATTTGCAACTTTTTGAGAAAGCGCCATACCACCTTCCACAGTGGTTGCACCATTTTAC
>NW_006400052.1:2461657-2511854 GCF_000299155.1 Elephantulus edwardii | reverse complement strand
CTCCTTTTCCCGGCAGAGCATCTGGTGGATTCGAACCGTGTGCCTCTGGGATTGTAGTTGCAGCTCCTTGCCACTAGGCCACCAGAGCTCCCCTCAGAAGCCTTCTTTAAACCAAATAATGATTTTGCTTTAGTAAAGAATGTCTACCTTAAGTACTGCGTTCCTTTTAACACTATCTATATGGACTGAATTGACAAGAACAGCTTGAAAGATTCTATAGGAAATTTAAGAGGCAGTGAGTTGGTGTTAAGGAATCCTGGTGGCCCATGGGTTAAATATTAGCTATTAATCAGGTCAACAATTTAAAACCACCAGCCACTTCACAGGAGAATGATGAGAAGTTGGTTTCCATGGAGACTGACCTTGGAAACTCCTATGTGGTGGTCCTAACCTGTTCTCCAGGGGCCACTACAAGTTGGAATGGATTCCATGGCAGTGGATTTGGGTTTAGGGGGAGCTTGTGTTAATAGGGTGGAAAAAAGAGGATGAGAATGACCATACAATATGAAGAATGTAATCTTTACCACTGGATTGTACACATAGAAGTTATTCAGTTGAAATGTGTTCTGTGCATGTTCTCAACAAGAGATCACAGTTCCACCTTAATGCACATGGGGGCACCAAATTGCAGCTACTCGCCAACTACTGCCTTGTCCCCCAGGAGGAAGAATGGCTTGGCACTGGGCATACAGGTTTTAAGAATCAGAGAGCCGGGGGTCAAATGGGAGCGACATGACATCTGTGAATTGCAAAATAGGGGTTTTTAGAAAGGTAAAATGAATCCACCACACCAACATGCCAAGCACACATCCCACCCCAAAGCCAGGTCAGCTTACACAATCTGCACAGGGTGAAGAATCCTGGAAAACTAGTGCCTGGGCCCAAGGCAGCCTATCTTTCCTCCTGTGCCTCTCTGCAGCAGAGAACTGTCCATATCCTCCCTTATATGGATGGCCCCTCCTGGGAAACAGGAACTTCTGAGCTGGCTCCACCCTCTCCCCTATCCCAAAGGGGCAGGAAAAGCCAGGTCCAGGTCATGCAGTTTGGAGATATCAGGTCAAGGGCCTGGATCTGGATTTTTCCAGTACACTGGTGGCTGGCTCAGACAAACGAGACACCCAGCCTTCCCTCTCCCACATCCAGGCTTGAATATTCAGGTCTTCCTCGTATTCTTTATTTGTTGATCCTATTCTTCTTCTCTTCAGATCAGCCTGTTCAGCCTCCCACATACATGGAGAGGTATCCCACTCAGGTCCCCAAATTAGCACCTCTTAGAAAAGAGGAGTCCTGGATTCAAAATGGCAAAGGTTTTGGCTTTTGGAGGGTCCTCGGGGATGGGGGAACTCAGCAGTTCAAGGAAGCAGCTGGGGTGGGGCTGCAAGTTTTTGAGGCAGCATCATCTGAGACAAGACAGTAAGGACTCCTGCATCTCTAACTCCAACCTGGGTGCTCCCAGCATCTCTTCCACCTCCTCCAAGATTTATACCCCCTCTGGTCTCAACTCTCATTACTGCTGAGTTGAAATCAATTCATAGCTGACCTTCCATTGGGTCTCCTTGGCTGTAAATTGCACAGGAGATTATCCATCTTTCTCCCACAGCCACTGCTGGATCCAAACCTCCAGAGTGAAATAGGAACCTTTGGGTTAGCAGCGAAACTCCTTCCAGAGAGGTTAGAAACCTGTTATTACAACTTCCTTGGTCGCCCTGGCCTCTGGGGTGGTGACAGCAGCCTTCTGTCTGGTGTGCCTCTTTGCCTGACTTCTCTTCCGCTCTTTCCCTTACTGATGCTTTCTTCCAATCCCCTACATGCAATTGTTTCTGTTTAAATACTCCCAGGAGTTTCCCAGGTTGGCCCTGACTGAAGACCTGTTTAAAGGGTTAGTCTCTAAAACTGGACTCTTAGACCTCCCCCTCAAGGCGCAGTGTTCCCCATCTCAATACATAGCCCCATCATCCACCCACAGTTTGGGACACAAATTTAAGTCAATTGGACTTCTTGCATTTCCACATCCATGTCATCTGTATGCCCTGTGGTTGTAGCGCCCTGCACACCCTGTACCCATTCCGACTCCTTCATTACCACTTTCCTGATGGGCCCATTGTCATGGCGTGTCCCCTGCTGTGTTTGCCACCTACAACCTACTTTCTACACCAAAGTAGAATTTGATACATCGGATCCTTTCACATCTGCTCTTATTGTCTGAGTTTCCCATTGCCCTGAGAATAAAACTGAACACCCATTCTGGAGCCCACAAAGCCTCTGCCCGTCACCAATCCCCTCTCCTCCTCACTCAGCTCACACTAGCCAGCTTTCTGATCCTTGCAACAAAACAAGCTGGTTAACCACATCAGGGCCCTGGCTGTGCCCCCTGCTTGGAACAGCTTCCCACAGCTCTTCCCAGCCCTGGTCCCTCCTCAGCACGAAGTCCTAACTTCTCTGAAGATCTGACTGCCACTAGCACGAGGTCCCTGACTATCACCTCCTGTTGCTGTTCACTGCAATTCTCTGAAACCAGCGGCCTCAACTCTCTTGGCATGTGATTGTCTCCCTTCACCAGAACCTACGCTCCAGGAGGTGAGGAACCTTGCCTGACTGGGTTCCTGCTTAGCACAGAGCAGATGCTCAATAAATAATAGTTGAATGTCGACGACAGAGGCCCTATCTGGGAACCCCTGAAGGAATGGGTGCCAGGGTCTCTAAGGAGAGTGTGTCCAGGGTCCCCAAGTGGGAGGGCCCCAGGGATACCCCACCAGGGGCCCAGGATCCTGAGGCTGAGCCCATGGTAGGTCAGAGGGACATGCTGGTGAGGTTGTCCTGGCTCAGCAGGCCCTTCCGGCCTCCTCCAGCCCCATGCCCACTGCCCCCAGCCCCGCTGCCGACTCCGCAGTACTCGTGGAGCCTGTGCCTCAGCGTGACAAGGGCTGAGCCCAGGCAGGCACCGTTGGGGGCATGGGGCCCACCAGGCAGCTGAAGCAGCAGTGTGGCCACACCTGCCATGCCATCTTCAGTGGGCTCGAGGGTGATGGGCCCAGCTCGCAGGCCAGCAGGGGTGGTGGGCAGGGCTGGAGGGCAGCAGCCCCCTCCCACGGGTCCCCAGGGCCCACCAGCCCCTGTCAGCAGTAGAGGTGCCAGGAAGGGCTCAGAGCGGCGGAAGGCAGGTGGTGGGAGTCCAGCAGGCTTCCAGGGGGGCGCCGAGGCAGCTGGGTCCGGTGGGAAGCAGACGGTGACCTTGGCGAAGGGACGGCTAGCCATCTTGGTCATCTCCTGCAGATGCCGGCGCTGCTCTTGCCGCTGGTCCAGGGCCTGCTTGGCCTTCCAAAGCAGCACACAAAGCGAGAGGAAGAGGAAGAAGCAGGAGAAGAAGACGGAGAAGAAAACAAACAGGTCGATGTGGGCCTGGTCCTGCCGGAAGAAAAGCAGGCCTTGCGAGTCAGCAGAGCCGTTGGCGCCGGGCCCGCCTGGGTCTCCCACACCCAGCAGGAGCAGGTAGAAGCGGCTGGACTTGAGGGCGTGGTGCTCATGTGGGTAGGTGATGACCAGCCGGTCCCGCACGCCATGCACCACCAGCACTGTCGAGGGCTCAGTCACAGTCACGTAGGTGATGAGGCCATGTGGCCACACCTCCCGCACCCGAGGCTCTGCCGGGGTGCCCAGCCCACTCCCAGTCCCAAGTGCCCCTGGCTCCCCGGACCCCCGGGGTCCACCATCAGCCGGGGGTGGTGGAGGTGGGGGGGGTGGTGGGGGCTGGATATGCACAGTGTGGACGCCGGTGTCTGGGGCCACGCGGACCACAAAGGTGTCATAGGAGGTGGAGACGTAGAGGTCCACGGCCCCGAAAGTCACATCCAGTGTTAGGCGGATGTCCACATTGGTGAACTTGGGCTGCACACCGAAGAGGACGGTGCGGCCAGGGCCCAGGGCCCGGCGCTTGGGCTCATGGAAGCAGTTAGTCTGGGACGTGGGGTCCAGGCAGCATTCTTGCTCCACAGAAATGAGGCGGTAGCACTGCTGGCCTCCGAGCGGGCTCCCATGGAACGACTCCCGGCACTTGGCACACTGAGGACAGGACAGGGCAGGGCGGGGCGGGACGTGGGGGGGGAGGCTATCAGCGCCGAGTCCAGAGCCGGAATGGCCCCATGTAAGGCTAATATGCTGGGCTTGCCAATGAGTACCACCGCTTCCTGTGATGGCCCTACCCTCTCCCCTGGACCTCCTTGCCATAGTGTAGGTGTCCCCCAGGCCCTCCAGTCCTGACGTCGCCCATGACGTAGCACCCTGATGCCAAGGCCCCAAAGACTTGCAGGCTGGGCCATGCCGAGTGCTGTAGCATCCTGGCTCTCCCCCCTCACTAGCTGTGTGACTCTGGCCTAGTGATGGAACCACAATGAGCTTAGACCCTTCCTCTGTACACAGGTCCTGACCACGCCACCCTCAGAGGACAGCAACATCACGTGCACAGCACCACGCACAGGCCCTGCCAGACTCCCTGTCCTCCAGGCCCATGCATGACTGGGCTAACCTGTGGCCGGGAGAGCTCCTCCTCACTCCTCTGCTCACTCTTGCCCTCACCTCTACTTGGTCTTTACTCAGGTGACACCTTTGTACCTTTCTTGACCACTCATCTCCAACATTTTCAGCTCCTCCTTTCTGCCTACTTTTCCTCCTTATCCTGTTTCTCATCCCTCCTCTAACCTTCTGGGCATTGGTTTTGTTTTTTGTTTTGTTTTTTTAATTTTTATTTTATTTTACTATTTTTTGTGCATGTACTGTCAAATCAGGTCTGACTGGTACAGGAGGAGACTGTCCCTCCTTCTCCAGCAGAGCATCTGGTGGATTCGAACCAGGCACATCTGGGATTGCAGCGCAGCTTCTTTCCACTAGGCCACCAGAGCTCTAACCTTCTGGGCATTGTTGATCGTGTCTTTGATTCCTCCAGGAGAAGGTCAACACCTTGAGGACAGAACATTTCCCTGCTAGGTCTCCAGAGCCCAGGACCCAAACCAAACCCACTACTGGGGGGGGGGGAGGGTCAATGCAAACTCATAGAGACCCTCCACTGGGTTTCTGAGGCTGTAAATTTTTACAGAAGACAGTCCATCTTTCTCTCTCAGACTGGCTAGTGGATTCAAACTGCCAACCTCTGGGTTAGCAACCCATGGTGCACTACACCAGCATGGCTCCTTAAAGCTTAGTGCAGTGCTGTAAACCCACTGCGTCAAGAAAGCAAAAATCCTGGTTTACAATAGAAAATAACACATTGGGACCAGTGAGGCATGGATGTGCAGGGGTTAAATGACTTGGCTGCTCACTGAAAAGTTGGCAGCTGGAACCCATCTGCTGCTGCACGCGGTGGAACACACCAGCCACTCCTTGGGAGAACAATGTGACAATCCTCTTCTGTGAAGGTTTACAGCCTCAGAAACACCTGCTCATGGCGACGCTTCATTGAGTTTCTGAGGCTGTACATTTTATGAGAAGAAACTGCCCATCTTTCTCCTGTGGAGCAGCTGGTGGATTCGAATAATCACTGATGTTTGAGTTTGCAGCTCAACTGTGTCTCCAGTGCATTATACTCTGGCATATACCAGGTGCTCAATAATGACCGTTATTATGATTGCTGTAAACCGCTGGAAACGGCTCAGGCTTTGGGACTGAATGAATGTTCAACTAGGCTACCAAGTGTGACCTTAGGCAGGTCACCTCCTGTCTCCGAGCCTCATCCTACCCATCAAGGCTGCAGCGTAACCTTGACAAGCTGTCCATATCTATGCTGTATCTACTGCATCCGAGTACAGCTCCCATCCTGGCATGTCGCAGACAGTGCCTACAAAATAGATACTGCTGCTAGTATTGTTAGAAGCTAAAGGAAATGCTACTTCAGAGCTGGAGGGGGAGGTGGTCTGATTGCATTCCTGGGGTTCTCCATGCAAGCAAAGGCAAGGAGACTTTGGTTTGTGCATCAAAAGCAGAAATTCTGGTCTAGGATAGAAAATGACATCTGGGGACCAGTGATGGTGGTGCAGCGGTTAATGCACTTCTACTCCCACCAGCCTCTCCACGGGATGTGGTGGTCTCCTTCCACAGAGTCTTAGGAATTCTAACGGGTAGTTCTACCATGTCCTACAAAGTTGTTGTGAGTCAGAATTGACTTGACAGCAATGGTGCTTGACTGCTCACTGAAAGGCTGGCAGTTCGAGTCTCCTTAGGTAAAAGATGTGGTGGTCTGCTTCTATAAAGATTTATAGTCTCAGAAACTCTACAGGGGACTTCCACTCTGTCCTACAAGATTGCTATGAGTTGGAATCAACTCCATGGCAATGGGTTTGATTAATTCTCAAGACTTGTTACATTCTGCCATCATTCTTAGTGCAGCTACATCACTCATCTTCCCCAAGTGGACACCAGGCGCGGTGGGGGCTGGTATCTACTTCGGGAAGATATGGGGAGCATCTGGGAGTCTACAAAGGTGTGTTTTCTTGTTTTGGTTGAGGTTTGGGTATGGGCTGTTTGCTTGTTTTTGTGTTTCGCTCACAATTGGGTGTAAGCTGATTGGAATTGGCCTTGTATTTAAAAAGGGCAGTGGGTTGCCAGTTTGGGGCTGGTTCCACTTGGGGAAGATGTGTGAAGCAGTTGGAGTCTACAAAGGTGTCCCTTGAGCCTGGTTTTAATTGTTTTCCATCAAACATTGTTCTAAGTTGCATAGCACTGGTGTTACAATTTGCTGTACAGAAGTAACTCAAGGTTGCTGTGATACTAAACACTGTGACACTGATATGTCAAATGCAATAATGGTTACCCATGGTGGACAGTGTATGGTGGAGAGCCCAGATTAAAATAGCTTTGGAAGCAGGAGTGTCATCCACTTCCGAAATAGCTTGGCTCTGGAACCTCTATGAACTTAGAGAAATGATGACAGTTATACAACAGGGTTCAGGTCTTTCATTCATAGGGTCACTATGAGTCGCCTATGACTCAACAGCAGTTAACAATAACAACATCACTCATACCACATGCAAACAAAATCCTGCTGAAGATTATCCAGAAACAACTAGAACAGTTGTTGACAGAAAACTATCAGAAATACAAGCTGGGTTTAGAAGAGGCACTAAAGACATTATCACCAATGTTAGGTGGATCTTGGCAACAAGCAAAGAGTACCAGAGGGATATCTATCTGTGTTTCACTGTGCAAAGGCATTTGAGTCTGTGGATCAAGACAAATTGTGGTTATCCTTAAGGAGAATGGGAATCCCTGAACACTTGGTTGTGCTTATGCAAAACCTATACTTGGACCAGGAAACAGTCCTCAGAACAGGGCAGAGAAAACATTAAGTGGTTCAAAATTAGGAAGGAAGTGCATCAGGGATGCGTCCTGTCCCTTTTCAATCTATATGCATAACAGATTATTTGGGATGCTGGGCTTTATGGGGAGGAAGGTAGCATCAGGATTGGAGGAAGATTCATCAACAATTTGTTATGTATATGAAACAACCCTGCTTGCTGAAACTGAGGAAAACCTGAAGCACTTGCTGCAGAAGGTCAGGGACTGTAGTCTTCAATATGGGTTGAAGCTTAACATCAAGAAGACCAAGATTCTCACTACTAGGACAATTTGCAGCACCAAGATGAATGGAGAAGAGATTGAGGCTGTTAGAAGTTACAGCTTGCTTAGTTCCACAATCAACACTCTTGGCACCAGCGGTCACGGAATCAAAAGATGAACTGCATTAGATGAATCTGCTGTCAGGGACCTTTCCAGGGTACTGAGAAGCAACAAGGTCAGTCTAGGGACTAAGGTGCGCCTGATCCAGGCCATGGTCTTTGCAAATACTTGCTATACTTCAGAGATCTGGATAACAACTAAGGATGACAGAAGAAGAATTGATGCCTTTGAGTTGTAGTGCTGGAGAAGAGTTTTAAATATACCATGGACCGCCAAGAAAACAAATAGGTTTGTCATGGAAAGGTTTCTCCTTAGAGACTTGAAGCTCTGTCTCACTTACTTTGGGCATGTGGCCAGAAAGACCAATCCTTGTAGAAGGACATCATGCTCAGAAGGGTGGAGGGACAGCACAGGAGAGGGAGACCCCAGATGAGATGGATTGCTACAATAACTGGGACAATGGAGATAGGTGTGTCGGAGTCAGTGAGACTGGCTCAGGAAAGGGCAAGCTTCAGAGCTGTTGTACACAGGGTTGCTATGGGTCACATGAGACCTGATGGCACATAACAACATCATCTTAGAGGTATGATGTTTCTGCAAACAGGCTAGGAAGACAGTAAGGGATTTCTTCTTTCTTCTGGAACTGGAGAGGGAAGCTAGGTGAGTAGGCAGGGATAAGCTTCAAGGAGAGAACATGAGAGATATCCTCCATAGGAGGCAAGTCTAAAACAAGGCAGCCAGCAAGTTAGTAAAGACAGTACTTGAGTCTCCTTTGTACAAAAGGTACCTTCAACTAAAAAGGAATTTTAACCTGGGTGTTAGAACTGACAGCCCCAAGCTATTAGACAGGAGCTGCCTGCCATTTGGGAAGGACTTGTCTGAGAATAAAGATGACCATGGAGGAAAGCACAGTCAAGGTGCAGGGAGAGAAAATCTCATCAGTGTCAACACCTGGATCCAGTTATGCCTAAAGGCAATTCTAGATCTCAGTTCTGAGAGCAAGAGGTTTGCCTTTATCGCTTAAGCTACTATGAGTTTTCTGGCAATTTGCAAACTTCAAGTTGTGACTCTAACTGCTTACCTCTAGTCTGAGAGCTCCCTGAAGGCAAAGGGCAACCTGTGGGTCCCACGATCACTGTCCAGGACCTCAAATGGACTGAAACTCAGAATCAATCTATCAAACTGACATTGGTCTCAAGACAACAGACACCCAAATTCTGTCATATGTAGGGGCTGTCAGCTACCTTACTCCAACTCTGATGATCTCTCTGGGGTGGGAGACTCTGGGGCCAAGCTTGCTTTTCCAGCCATACCTGGTACTTGTAGCAGTCCCGGCGGTCACTGGGGGAACTGCCCTGGCATGTGCCTGTCTCTGTGTTGTTCTGACAAGGACAGCCTGTCCCGTCCTGCTCATTACATGTGTCTGCGTGGCCATTACACTGGCATCTGGAAGAAAGGGAAGTAGAATAGGGCTACAGGGCTCCCACCACTTGCAGGGACCTGAGCTAGATGCTACATCTGGGAGCCAGAGCCTTTGCCACCAGCTCAGGGGACACTGAGGCTCACAGAGGTGAAGTCATTTGTTCCAGGTTACAGAGGTTTCATTGGCAGAGTCAGGATTTGAACCCAGGTTACACTGGCCGCAGGGGATGGAGTGTGGTGGTCACCTCAGGACTCTGCCCTCAGCAGCTCCCTCTCCTGCTCTGCCCACCCATCTTAGTCTGAACTGCTCTGCAGCCTGGGTTCCAGCACTGGCCTCTGAAGTAAGAGATCTCCTATACAAGTTCTGCTCACCCCTGACCCCAGCCTGGGCGTTCCTGGGGGATGTTGTCCCCTCCTGACTGAGGGCAGAAGTTGGAGTGATTCCCATTGAGGAAAGTGAGGGTCCCAGGGCCCCATCCCTTCTCACTTGGTGCACTTCCCGTCCAGGAGGAAATAGCCATGGAGGCAGCTCTCACACTTGTCCCCATAGCTGTTATTCTGGCAGTTTACGCACACGGCCTCATCCTCACTGGGGCCCTCTGCCACCCAGTTTTCAATCTGGTCAAGAAAAGACAAGGTGATCACAAATGGGCAGGGACTTCCTCCTTCCTTAGACCAAGGAGTTCAGGTCCCCAGCCTACCCCTCCCTCAGACCCAAGAGTCTGGCCTCCAGCTTCTCACCTCCTCTGGATCCAGAGAATACTTCTCAGGCTCCCTCCTGGCCATTTCAAGCTCCTTCCTGGAGACGCAGACGTGGCTGTTGCCACGACAGAAGGCGTGACAGGGCCGGCAGGTCCCACCTCCCAAAGCTGAACCCACAAACAGTGGGAGGCACTGCTCACAGTGGCTGCCCTAGGGATGGACCCAGGACACAGGAGTCAGAGAATCCCAGAGTTATGGGGGCACATGGAGAGACATGAGGGCAGGGAAAGGGCAGGCTGAAGGCAGGACAGGAAGTTATGGAGCTCGGCCACCTGGTCTGAGGAGCACCGGCCCCCACCTTCACTTGCATACTCCAGTGACAGGAAGCACACTTTTCCCAGCTTAAAGTTCCAAACTCAGAAAGACCTTCCCTTCACTACCCCAACTCCTCCCACAGAGGAACACTTCCTGGCTCAGCACTGACACTCCTAATTCCAGGGCAGTGCCCCTGTCTTCAGATGGCATCCTCAGTCTTCTCACATCTCCTGGGGATGGAGCTTGGCCACTCCTTCCCATCCCTGGCTCAGCAGGCTGGGATCAGAGGCACCAAGGTGCATGAGATCAGGAAGGGGCTGCAGTGGGGGGCCCACCTTGGTGTGGTTGCGGCAGAGTAGACAGTGGTCACGTGCCCCAACGCCAGCACACTCGCTGTGGCGGTTGCAGCGACACTCTGTGGAGCAGTTGCGACCAACAAATCCAAAGTGGCAGCGGCAGTGGTCGGGCTCCACGCATGAGCCATTGACACAGCCCTGGGCGCACACAGGGCGGCATAGCCCGGTCACACTGCAGGGCAGGGACAGGAGTCAGGGCAGGTGTCCAGGGGTCCTCACCCTAGTTGTTCTTCCTATACCCAGAGTAGAGCCCACAGTCCTCGGGGTGGCCAGGTCTGACCCACAACCCTCTTCTTCCACCAGTCACACATCCCTGGTCTGACCCATCACTGTCACCTTCAGAAGTCCATCTCACACTCCATGGTCTCTCAGGGTCCCCTAGTAAACTAATACCCCTTCTGCTCCAGGTCAAGCTCACCTCCTCATGGCATGAATTCCTTCTGCTTTCCTGCGTTGATCTCTATCTTTCTTGTCCTTTACCACTCCCTACAGTCCCTCTCTCAAGAAGTTCTGGTGGTTTAGCAGTAAGGAGTTGTGCTGCCAACTCAAAGGTACCCAGTTTGAATCCACCAGCCACTCCAAGGAAGAAAGATGGGCAATTTCCTCCCTTGAGATTTACTGACTGAAAGCCTACTGGAGGGTCAGCTGTAAGTCAGTTCTGGCTTTGAAAAAACATAACAATATACACACTGGCTCTCTCATCCTACTGCTCCTTGGGTGGCCTGGCTGCCCTTCTTGCCAGCTCCCCTCCGGGCCCCGCCCCTCTCCGCGCCATGCCCCTCTCCAGCTCCCTCCCCGGCCCGGGCCCCGCCCCACTCTCCCTCCCAGTCCAGGCCAGCACAGCGCTCACTTGTCCATGGTGTAGCCTGTCTTGCAGCTGCACTCATAACCATGGGGGCGGTCGTGGCAATTCTGCGTCTCGTTGCAGTCATGGTGCCCATTTGCACATTCATCTTCAGGGGGGCAGGCCAGGAAGGCCCAGGAGGCCCCAGAACGCCCACACGTCAGCCCTGGCACCAGAGATACAGGGATTCACCTGAAGGGTCCTGGAACCACCCCCACCGCCCGGAGTCCTCACATCTACTTCCTCTGGGCACCCTTGCTCTCTGTACCAGTGCATGCTCCACCCACCTCAACCCCTCTCACCTTCACGAGGGCCACTGAGTCCACCCTCCAGGCAGCGGCCACCACCATCCTGGCCCCCCCAGGCGCACCAGCCACACTGAGGGCGTCGTAGGCACTGGGCACACTGCGTTGCCTGAGCACAGCCCAGGGAGCAACTCTCTGGGCCCCGGAGCAGACGCCCACAGCCTCCGGCCATACACCGCAGGGGCAGGTAAGAAGGGCTGAGACACTACACCAATAGGGAGGGGAGAAAGGGGGCAGGAGAGCGGCAAGGAGAGACAGTCAAACAGCACATCCCGGACCTCATCCAGACTGCACCTCTTCCCCAAGCTCTCACCCCCAACCACAAGCAAGTGGAGCAAGGAGGCACCAGCTGGGCACACCACGTTCTCCTGTGCTACCCCCCTACTTCTCATAACTACAAGTGGAGACTGAGGGGTCGGGCAAGGGAGGCCCTTGAAAGTAAAAAAAAAAAAAAAAGATCCTATGTCTGGAAGTCTTCCTAACACAACCAAACAGCTTAGCTTAACTAGTGAAGAAAGCCTGCCTGGAGTAAAAAGAGGAAATCAATGAAGACAAAGAGAATAGAATTCTTTTGAAGAGCAGAACTGACTCTGCAAGGTCCCCTGTGTTCGCCCTTGCTGTCAGGTGTTGGCAGTCCCACTGTGGTGGTAAAAGCTTCTGTGGAAAGCCCCTGTATCTGAGCAAAGGCCTCTGTTGTAGCCGGATGGCTTATCCACCTGTTTGGCCGTCAGGGTGTGTTAGAACAAGGCTCTGCCACATCACTTCTCCTAATCATTACATATGGTCCGCCGACAACTTGGATGGATATTTTTAAAAAGTGTTTGAGAATCACAGCTATCACATAAAGATTAAGTATAAAAATATGCAAGAATTCACTACATTTTGGTGGGGAAAGTACTTAGAAGAGCACGATGCTGGAGAGCAGAGCACAGTGGCTTTCTGAGATTTATTTCAAAGACTTTTCTGGGACACTTGAATCAATAAATATTTTTTTTAAACTATGCAAAAAAAAAAGAATATCTTCCTTAAGTATTAAAACCTTTTAAGATCTCTATAGGGTCAAGCTGATAACTTGAAAGGTTAGACAGGAACTTTAGGGGACGCAGCCATTTATGTTCCCAGAGGGAAAACAGTAACTCAGAAAAGGAGAGTTAGCATCTGTACCCTCAGAGAGTGGAAGCATTGTCACGGAATTATACATCTGGGAATAGCTAAATATTGACTGGCTTACGGTGGATAACTTCAACAAAGAAAACTATAGAAAGAAAAGAAAGAACATCATGTAGGTCCAGGCTGCAGAGGTTATCTGGATGCGAGGCACAATGAGCTAAGTACAGACAAAGGTGGAGGGCAGGAAAGGGCAGATGCAGAGAGAAGTATCAATGAGAAAAACATTCCCAGGTGAACAGATGGACAGACAGCAGTCTAGGTACTATTTCCAGTCGCCTGTGAGACCTTCCAATTCTTGTATTCCAGAAGGCACCACTGGAAGTGTGGAGAACGCCCTGTATCATATTAGCTAAAGAAACTTCTGTTTCTTACAACCAGACAATCCCTGAGAAAGACAGAAACTAGTATCAGGCAAGCCATAGATGCTTAGAAAAATATGGACCTAGCTGTTGGGGCAACAAGGATTCTCCCAGGCTGGGAAGGTGAAGAGGCCTTGGCAAGAGACAGTGCCATAACTCATGAGTCACACCGCTCATTATTCTAGGGACCCAGACAATACGCACAGTGAGGTCCCAACTCTTGGGAACTTGCCTGGCAGATAAGAGCATTTTATTTACTGCTTGGGCCTTAAATAAAGTATAAGAGGAAAGAGATTAATTCAGGCTGTCTGAAAGCACTTAGGAAAAAAAGCAGAGCAACCATGAGATCCTGAAATAGAATCCTGATTGCTGTGGCTGGAGCTCCGAGCCCACGGAGGTTTGGGGCCAGCAATGAGCTGAGACTTGCTACTGCCAGAGTCAAATTCTCTGCCAGCCTGGATGTCTAGTTCTAAATTTAGTGCACCGACTGGCAGACAGCAGGGCAATCTGGGAGAATAGGCTCTCGTCGTGGATAGTACTGTCTGTTCTGCCCTCCTTTATGTATGATGATGCCCAACACCCTAAATGGCATCTCCCACTTCCTAGAAGAGATGTATGAATGCATCCTGAAAGTGAGATCTAGGTTATCTGTTACCCTGTGTACAAAGCCTAGCAAAGTGTCTGGATGAGGTGGGTTCTCAATAAAGAATCTGCTGAAGGAAGCACAGAAGGAAGAAAGTAAGGTATTCAGCTAAGAAACACGAATGCCAGGGAAGATAGTACTTTGCTACCCACCCTTGGCTCTGAGACTAAAGTCATAAAAAAGAATCATACCAGCTGGTTAAATCTGACAGCTCAATCCTAACAGGTTTCGCCTGCACATGTGTCATGTTTGGCCTGAATGGTAGGGGTGTGTTGGGTGTTTTTTGTTGTTTTTGTTTTGTTTCTTTTTTAAAAAAAAAAAGCCAGAACTATTATTGAACATTTGATCAAGGAATCAAAAGATGAATCCTGATCAAAAGGGACAAACACAAAGAATGATCAGATTTCAATTAGTTCCTGCACATCCGGGCTGTGGGGGGGCAGGGGTGAGGGGGGGACGGCATCAGAGATTCAGAACTCTGACTCATGACAGCAGGGGGGGGCCTCTATAATGTCTTCCAACATGCTGGATAAATAAATGTCTTTGTATCTGTCACTGGGACAGCCTAAAGCATGCTGGGCAGAGGCAACCTGAGAACAGGCTTCTGGAAATGTAAGACTATATGTTGGCTGCCAAGGGGTGTGCGCCCACACCAAAGCCCCTTCTGCAAAAATCATCTCTATTCCTTTGTTTCTTTCTTTCTTCCTTATTTTTCTTTTCTATCCCTATTCCTTTGAAAAATCCTCTGTATGAGACCAAAAGGTCAATGATTGCTTTAAAACAAAGATACGACTGTCTGGGAGTGCAGGGAAACTAGATTCATGGAAATGGCACCAGAACAGAAATAATAAGGACGTTCCAACATTGTGAAGACTCTAACCAATGTTATGGAACAATCTGTACAAGAAACTACTAAATGGGGCCCAAAAAGCTGGGCAAGCTTTCACCAAAAACCTACTTTTAAAAAAAAACACAACAAAAATCACATCACCACAGAGTCACAGACAAAGGGTGGACCTGAACAGTCAGGTTTGAAACATGTGCTCTAACCTTTCCCTGGCCATATCTTTGCGATCCAAGGCCGGACACTGACCTCAGGAGCTGAGTCAGAGTCTTTCCTTGATGATATGAAAGCCCCAATGAACACAGAGATGACGACTGCGACTTCTGGATTTAGAAAGTTCAGGGAGCTCTGGTGAACTAGTGGCAAGGAGCCGCAACTACAATCCCAGAGGCGCACGGTTCGAATCCACCAGATAAATACTCTGCCGGGGAAGGAGGGGCAATCTCCTCCTGTACCAGTCAGATCTGATTTGACGGTACACGCACACAAAAATAATAAAATAAAAATTAAAAAAAGGGTTGAATGGTCACCCATTAAAAAAAAAAAAAAGAAAGTCATATAAGCTCAGGGTCAAGGGCTACCACTGAAGGCAATGTTTGTTGATGAAGCCGAAAGAAATCAGAGGATGGAGACACGTGACAAAGAGCTGATATTAGAGTCCATGTGGTCCAAGGCGGACAGCAGGAGTATTTCTTATTCTCAGATCTCACCAAATGCCAATTCCTCACAATAAAAGCAGCTCGAGTGAGTTTCTAATTCTTCCAAAGAAAAGATTCCAAAAGCAAAACCAGAAAGAGGTGAAGGAAGGAAGAAGAAAAGGTTTGGGAGGTGGAGGGGGGATAGTTTTAAGAGTTACAGGATGGAGAGAGAAGACCATAAACAAGAGCTGGAAAGGTACAGGGACTGGGTAGTCTAGAGAGGTAACATGGAAAGAAGGCAAAAAGGGGAAAGCCACAGGCCAGGAGGGAAGAAAGATTGACAAGAGATTTTAGGAGGCGAGAAGGTAAAATGTGAGGAGAGGAAAGGCATGATTAGAAGACTAGAGCAAGAAAGAGGGAAGCAGCAGCAGAAGGCAGTGGAGGAAAGGTTAGTGCTGGGGGCAGAGAGGAGGACCCGCCCACCCCAGATGCAGTACCTGCTGGAGGCTGCTGCTCCATACACAGTGCTGCCAGCCCCCATCCGCACCCTTGGAGTCCAGGCAGGAGGTACAGTTGGGCAGGAGGTGACAAGGGGTAGGGCAGGGGAGTGGGGGCGATGACTCCACCGGCATTGGGGACACGTTCAGCAGGGAGTGGCTGAAGCACGTCCAGTCATATGTAGGCTGCACTGAGAGGATGCGCCGCGTCTCCCCTGAGGGAGGGGTAGTGGGCAAAGACTGAGATCCAGTCTGGGATCCCAGCCTCTTCCTCCCTCAGATCCAAAACTCCAGGACCCACTGTACTCCTGGCACAGATCAAAAGATCCAGGTCCCCAGGATGCTGGGCCCCTCCCTCCCCTAGCATCTGAGGAGCTTGGCAGTCACCTGTTCTCTTGAACTGGCGCGTCCACATGCACTTGCCCTCTCGCGTGCACTGCTCGCAGTCTGCAGCCCCGCACGCAGCCTCGGAACAGTTTCCTGCCCAGAAGACCTCTCGCTGGTTGATCCGACAGTCATTCTCTGAGGTGCAGGAGCCATTGCGCCCAATGCAGGCACCCTCAGGGCAGTTGGTACACCACTTACAGCGGGGGACAGATGCCTGGAGCAAGATAACAGGTTCTGTGGGGGCCTCTGAGGTCCCTAACATCCCTCCCGACCCTGCTCTTCCCACTCAGTCATAATTGAAGAGTCTGGTGATTCTCGAGACACCAGGGTGGACAGACTGGTGGCAGGTCCTCCTGCTCCTCTGTCAGCCACCCAGTGACCTCTGGAGCTCACCTCTCCATCTCCAGGCTGCAGCGTCCGGGGATGGCGGGCCAGGCACTCGCTGCAGGTCCGGAGCCGACGACACTCCTCAGGGGAGCGAGGCATTGGGGAGCAGGGGTGGGCCCCACAGCCCAACCTGCAGAGAAGGGCCTGGGCTCACTCACATCCAGTCAGGCAGCACATGCTCCTCCTCATGGGGCCTCCTTAACCGCAGCATAGCCCTCCCACCGGCTCCTCCCTGACCATCACAGGCTGGGCAACACATGGCCTCTTAACCCCCTTCAGCTACTGAGCCCTTCTGGCTCCTGAAATTTCAGACTGTCCTCTCCTCTCCACTTCTGAAGGCCAGTTCAGGCATCTTTATTCCACTCTCCTCACCTGCCTCCTCCTCTCAACATTGTGACTCTCACCGTGGCCACAGGGAATCGGCCTACCCAGGACAACCCCTGTCTCTGCCCTCCTCAAACCTCTCGAGATGTCCACTGGCCAAAGTGGAAACCCATACCCCTTACCCCAAATCACTGGAGGCACCTGTGTCAGAATGTGTCAGGTTTGGGGAAAGTGGCACTGACTGTGTAGTTACAGAACACCTCAGGGAGCTAGGAATCAGCCTGTGGGTGGGCTGGTCCGTCCCCAGAGCCATGGTAAGAACCACAGCACGCCTGAAGGGCTGCACAGAATCCATGAAGAGCCCTCGCCAGTTCAGTCACCTGAGCTAGAACTAAACCAAGGAAAGCTCAACCAGCTCCACCAGTCCAACTCTCTCACTCTACAGACAAGGAAGGGGCTTATGGACCTGGACAGAGCCAGCTCCTCTCTGAGCAGAGGACACCTCACCAGTGTCTCTTCCCCACCCCCCTGACCCAGATCTTGGTTCAGTCCCCTGCTCCTCCAGGAAGCATGTCGGGATGACACCCCAGCTCACAAACAGAGCTCCCACCCAGAGCCCCTCCTGCCCGCCTTTGCCTTGAATGACCAACAACCTGGGAGCAGGTGCTGGGTCCTGTTGCCTGCTCCTGGCCCAGCCCAGAAGCCCCACTCAGTGAGGTTACCTGTGGGCTTGGTCTCCAGACAAGCAGGCCCCATGGCACCAGGTACAGGCCCCAGACTGGTTACAAGCTTCAGGTGAGGATAGCAGGCGGCAGGGGTCGGGAGGCAGGGTCAGGGCCAGCAGGCGCCCTAAGGCCACACCCCCAAAACCCCCAGAGATGTAAAGACGGCTTCCTACTGCCGCCACAGCGTGGGCCACGGACTCCTCCATTGGGGGTCCCACAGAGGCTGGGCCTGGGGGGAAAGGACAGGTTTCCAGAGACAGATCAGGAGACACAGAGAAGGGACGCATACAAGAATGTCCAGATGACCACAGGGATGCCAAGGGAGGAGAAGAGTCAAAGGGAAGCAGAAACAGATGCAGATGGACAGAGAGAAGAAAGACAGGGACAAGCAGAACAAGAGACTCAGAGCTAGACTCCAAGGAAAGGGGAGAAAGAAAAACTGAGCAAGAAGTGGGGCAGAAAAAAACAGAGCAACGAACAAGACAAATTCAGAGAGAAAAGGAATTAGAGACCGAAGGTCAGGCAGAAAAACAAAGACAGGCCTGGTAACCCACAGGCAACTGCTCACAACATTAAGCAAAATAAAAAAGCAGTCAGGAGTGTATACAAGAGCTCTGGCTGCCAGTGGGTAAGGAGTGGTGCTGCCAACCCAGGCAAGGCTGGATCCACTGACTCCTCCTCCAGATGATGGGTAGTCTCCTCCCACGTGATTTACAGCATCTGAAAACCCTGGAGGATCAACTGTGAGTTGGTTCTCACTCAGAAGCATAGAACAACGTAAGTATAAATAGGCCTCTGTTCTATGACCAGCAGAGACTGGAAGGAAACATCTCCATCCCCAGGATAATGTGGCTGCCTCTAGAAAACAGGGTTTTTACTTCCTACTTCACAGATCATGTATAATCAATATTCTTACTTTCATAATCAGAAAAAAAAAACATTAACTTCTCTGAAAAAAATTACAAAGTCTCCACTCTACAGCTGTTCGGAAGTACTTGGAGGGGACAGGGATTCTGGTAGATCTGAGGGGTCTGAGTGAATTCTAGGGAAAGAGGATGCAGGATGGGGTCTTCCTGGGGAAGTTATGAGGACTCACGGGTGAGGTCGGGCAGGAGCCAGGCGTTGCAGTTGACCTGGTAGAGCAGAACGTCACTGCTGAACTCATCGGGGTCCGAGCGCCCCCCCAGCACCACCATGGTGTCCCCCAGCAAGGCGGAGGCATGGAAAAGTCGCGGGCGGGGCTGTTGGGGAGATACAGGCCAAGTCGTCCTGTCAGGGCCCACAGGCCTTGGCTCCTCACACTCCTTCCTCAATCTCCCCAACCCCTTCGTCCAGCCCAGCGAAGCTGCACCTTCCTTAAATCTCACCTCCTCCAGGAAGCCTTCCCTATGTCCCAGAACCTCCACATTCGAGCTGCCCTGGGGCACTCAGCACAGAACACTGAGACAAACTGTCCACAGGTCTCCTGGGAGTCCCACCGCACAGCCGGGTGGGTGACAGTTCCACCTCCCTCTCTGTTCAGCCACCTGAGGCTTAAAAATGTGTGTGGATGGAAAACATGTTGTCCCTAGCCAGCACACATGGGAGTTCACGGTCTCCCACATATCATCTTTGGACTTGGAAAGCGGGGAGCACCAGTGCCATGTGTTTCACCTATTATGGACAAGGACAGAAAGAGGAGGGGACCTGCCAGTGTCATACCAAGAGTCAGGGCAGAGCTGAAACTAGAATCCATGCCTCTGACAGGCTTTTCTCTGAGTCTGGGATAGAGGGGGGGGGGGTTCATTTTAGCAGACTGGAACCCAGGCTCAAGTCTGTTCCTGGGGCACTGGGAAAGGGCCGTCCTGCCCACTACATCCTGCCCACTACATCCAATCTGTCAAGACATTGTTTCCTGACCTTTGCCCCCTGAGAAGGGGCCAGCAAACTCCAGGTGCGGTCAGGACAGTGCAGGGAGTAGAGCTCAGGGGACGGGGCAGCCAGCTCCACATGGAAGCGGAAGCCTCCAAATACGTAGAGCGAGTCCGTGGCTTCGTGGTAGATGGCTGAATGACCATAGAGACCTGGGAGCAGAGGGATCCAGAGATGGGAGGACAAGCAATGAGGAATGGCTCCACCCAGCCTGGGCTCCTATTCTCAGCAGTGACCTCATCACCCCATCAGATCAGAGACCTGGGAGTCCTCAACTCCCTCTACCCCCTCAGCAGAGAGGATAATCATTAGAGATTCTGGGAAGAAGGAGGAAATGTCAGGAAGTTCTGATAGACTCTTAGGAGGAGACAGAGTGACCAGAACGTTCCAGGAGATGGTGATCAAAGAATGTAGAAGGCACAATGAAAAGGAGAGAATACCTAGAGGGCTGGGACTTTAGAACCTAGAGGTGACAGACAATGCTACTGAGGCAAGAAGTGGACACAACACCTGGAATGAGGAGTGGAAGCTGAGAAAGCAAACACCTGGAGAGATGGTGCTCTGAGGATCCGGGAGGGGCAGTGACCACAAAGTGCAGGAGGGGCTAGAGAGCCTCTGTAAAGCCCGGGAAGGGCAAGAGGTCACAGCAGCTGCACCCCTTTGGCCAGAGGCTCACCTGTTGGGGGTGTCCCACTCTGGGCTCCAGACACCCAGGTGCCAGTTGCCAGTTGGTACTCGAGCAGCTGCTGATTGAAGCCATTTTCGGGGGAGTAACCGCCCACTAGAAGCAGAGAGAGACCTCTGCGGGCAGTAAGGGTGTGACCCGCGACTGCTGGCAGCTCCACGGTCTGAGGGGCCTACGGGAGGTAGAGGTCAGGGGTCAACTTGCAGAGTGACATGAGACCCAAAGCTTCCCACACTGTCCTCTCACCAGGAGGGGGGTAGTGAGCCCCTCAGGACCTGTCAGATCCCAGGAACTGGACCAGCAGGGTCCTGGCAGGTGCAGGGAGACGCCTTGTTACTTCTATCTGCTCTTTGGTCACACAGCTTGTCTCTCCGGGAAACCCCTGCTCCTCTACCCTCACCCATGTGGCTGGTGATGGGGAGAGAGGCTGGCTGTCCTGCTCCAGGTTGTGTCCTGGTCTGGCCCAGTACTGGCTTGCCAGGATGAAACAGTGACACTCAATTCTGGGACTTCTGCTGGAACCTCTGGGGGTCAGGCTAGCAGGAGCCCCAGTGGCCCACCCAGCGTCACAGCCCAACTGTGTATGCAGAGGGGTGATACTCACCTTCTCCTGTCGCCATTGAAGGGTGGTGAGGTTGAGGACCCAGAAGTCTCGGGTGACACCCCCAGCTGTGAGCCCCCCCAGCAGGTACATGGCGCCTCGGCCAGCAGGAACATAGGCAGCCGCATGGAAGGAGCGGGGGGCTGGGCCAGGGCCCCCATCCTCAGCGCCTGCCAGCATCTGTGTCCATCGCCGCTCACTCACTGAGTATCTGAGACCACGAGACAGGGAGACTTCAAAAGCAGTCTCATTATACGGGCGTCTTAGTCCCTTAGAATAATGCTCCCAGTAGGCTTCCCTTCAGGTGACCCTCTTTCACAGGTGTCCCAGCATCCTCGGGGTGATTCCCCACACATGGGTTTCCCAGCATCTGTTTGGGGTGACCTTTCTGTAGGAGTCATTTCAGCACCGCCTGGGGTAGCATCACCTAAGTAATACAGAGCCTGGGGGAAGCCTCTGGTGGAAAGCGTCCCAGCATTCATTAAGGGGCTTCTTGTGTGACAGATGTCTATCCCAGCATTCCTTGAGACTTTCTTTCATTCAGGTACCCTAACTTCCCAGGGTCATCCTCACCTATATAGATTTCCCAGCAGCCCCTGGGGCAGGCCCAGGCCCCCAAACATCCAGAGTGTGGCATCGGGTCCTTCCACCATGGTGTGTCCCAGGCGGTGCAGGAAGCGGCTAGCTGTGTCCTAGGGCAGGAGGAGGTCAAGTGTCAGGCTAATGTCACGACAAAGTGCTAGGCCTGGGCACAGGGCCCGGGGTTGGGTTCTGGGGCATGTCCCCATGAGAGTGGGCAGCCCCAACTCACAGCTGACAGGCGGCTGTCCATGAGGGTCTCCCAGACGAGCTGCCCACCATCCAGCTTTGTGGCACAGTCGGGGCCCCCAAAGCCCTCCGCACAGATACACACACCCAGACTCTGGGGAAAACAGGGTAACTGAGAGGAGCACTGACCCCCACACCCAGCCAACCTGGCTGCCCCGTTCACTGTACCTGGTTGCAAGTCCCTGCCCCACTGTGGGCACTGCAGTTCTCAGGACACAGGGCCATGCGGCAGTGAGGACCGGCCCAGCCATGGGGACATCGGCAGAGCCCAGCACCTGCAGCCCCATCCTGGGGCACACACTCTTGGGGGACAGGACAGCTCCCAGGCCCCCCTGAGCCACAGCGGGCAGAGCCCACCGATGCGTTGAAGCCCCAGGACGTGGAGCCATTGGCCTCCCAGTGCAGTACCAGCAGCCCTGTGGGGGAGAGGCGGAGTGAAGCTGACTTCCGGGCACAGATGCTCTCCAGCTGTCAGGAAAAGCCCGTGTAATTGGGCAAGGAAACAAAATATCCCCATTTATCATCACAGCCAGGAGTACCGGCCCTCCCTTGGGCCTTGTCGCTTGGCCAAACCATCAAAGTCCTTCGATTTTACAGCCTGCATCTTCCCGTCCATTCACTGCTCGTTACCCCGGCTCTGCTGCCATGCAAGCTGGCCTCCCATCTTACGTCATGACACCTGCACATCTCTTCCCAGGCCCCTACACCCCAACTCCTCACAGGAGCCTGGGTGACCCCTTGAAACAGAAATCTGGTTCTGTCACTGTTGAGCTCCAAATCCTCCGACAATTCTCTACCACTCTCAGGTAAGGCCACGCCTCCGAGGGGGGTTAATGACATGATACATAAACAAGGAGGGGGCGGGAAGTCAAAGTCTGTGAGAGGATTCACTCCCGTCACTTCTCAGCATCCCTTGGAATAATGTTGCCGTGGTGCTAGATAGGTTTCAGCAGAGCATCCAGACTCAGACAGCCTAGAAAGAAAGGCCTGGTATTCAACTTCCAAAAATAAGCTGATAGTTGATTACTATAATAATAATAATAATAATACAACATTATTACAGTGGGCCAGTCCACAATGGATCATGGGATAGTGTAGGTGGTGCTTCAGTTTATTGTGCATGTGTTGAGGCTGCCTTAATGGCAGCAAAGAATAAAAACTTAAACTACCCCTCAACAAAGTCTTATTTTTGAAGTTTCCTTCTGGGACCCCCAAGGCCCTGCAGACCCTCCGACCACACCAGCTCCCACTCTCTGGCCCTCTTCAGCTGCCTCTCCAGACCTTCGAGGAGCTGGGCATCTGCACTTCCCTCTGCCTGCAGATTGCCACCAGGCCTCCAATCAAATCTGCCGCTGTCATCACACACTGCTGAGCTGATTCCAACCCAGAGCGCCCCTTTGAACAACAGAACAAAACCCTGCCTAGCCCTGCACTTTCCTCACGGTAGCTGCTGGCTCGGAGCCCACTGCTGCAGGCACTGGGTAATGCATTGTGCTGACAGGCTGCCTCTCTTTCTCAGACCTTCTATTTTACCATGCATGATGCCCTCCGCAGTCACACCACATCTCTACAGAGAAGCGCTTTCCTACTCCACAGAGGCCTGGGGCCCATCCCCTTGGCCCACCAGGAACCCACTGCCCCCCACAGAGCCCATTTTGACTGATCCTCATACACTTTGGCAAGTCCAGAGGAGCCAGTCCTTAGGGAAAACCTCATGCTGGGAAAGGAGATGGTCAGTGCAAGGGAAGCCAGCTCTCAACGAGATGGACTGCCCCATCGCTGTAACAGTGGGCTCACAAACATCAGAGACCGGAGGATGATGCACAACAGGTTCAGATGTTGTTCATAGAGTTGCCATGAGCCACAGTGAACTTGACATCACCCAACACCACCACTCAGGCTTTTGAAGCTATACATCTTAAGAGCAGCAATGGCCTCATCCTTCTCCCATGGAACGTGGTGAGTTTTGAACTACCAACTCCAAGGGCAATAGCCCAACATGGAACCTGCTCTGCCGCCAAAGCTACTTTTCACACAGGCTCATCTCAAATACTTAGTAAACATTTGTGGGGATGTTTTGAGGGAAGCGAAATCAAGGGCATCATAGTCCGAACTGCTCACGCTAAGGAGGCCTTAGTAGTAAAAACTTAAAAACTAGTAAAAACTGCCTATCTAAGGGCACATGGTTCAAATCCACCAGCTGACCCACAAGAGAAAGATGGGCGGTCTCTTCCTATGTAACTTACTGCCTCTGAAAACCTGCGGGAGGGTCAGCTATGAGGTGGTTCCAACTCAACAGTACACAACAAGGAAGCCTGGGGTTCCATGCAATCTAGACCTTTCTCTAGCAACTTTGGGGCCATTCTGATTCATAATAATAAGAAAATAATCTCTAAACATAGGCCCTTTAACTTCCATAGCTACACATTATTTCTACTATAATTCTGCCAAACTAAGCAGAGTCTCTCAATCTCTCAGCACTGCTGGTGTTTCAGCTCCAGTAATTCTACATTGTGGGGGGCTGTCCCAAGCACTGGAGACTGTCGAGCAGTACCCCTCATCTCCACCAAGTAGATGTCAGTAACGACAATCAAAATGTCTCTCCAAATCCACCACTATGAAGTCACTTCCAATTCCTGGTGACCCTCCAGTAGGTCTCTGAGGCTGTAAACCTTTACCTTAGAAGACTGCCCATCTTTCTCCCACAGAGTGGCTGGGGGAATCAAACTGGTGACCTTTTAGTTAGCAGGCTGACACATTACACATTAGCCCTCCAGAGCTCCAGAAATTGCAAATGTTCCTGGAGGGGCAAAATCATTCCAACTTAAAACCAGGAATAAAAATCCCTCACACCAATCACATTTCTGTGCCCCAAAAACACAGCTACAGGTCCACTTTCCAGAGATGCAACCAGTCAGCACAACTCTCTCTTTTCCCCTCCAAATTGAAGAAACGAAAACCCAGAATAGCAGGCACAGTGTTACCCAGCAAGTGGCAGAGTTGGGTTTGAACCCAGGTCTGGGGGCCCACCTCAGGCAGAAAGGTGCAGGGATAAGGAATGCAAAGACCAGGATGAAGAGGTCTCAGGCCCTCGTACCAGACAGGGCCTGCACAGTCAGCGGTCTGTCCCGACGCTGGCCACAGAAAGCAGCAATGAGGCTACGGTCCGACTGCACGACACCAGTGTCCAGGAAGCGAGGGAATCCATCAAAGGCTAGTACGTAGCTCAGCTGAAGGGTTGCAGAGTCAAAGATTAGGGAACCATGAGGATGACAAAAAAAAGGTGCATAGGATCTGGGAGGCAGAGGACTTCAGAAGGATAGCAATCTGGATCTGGAAAATGAGCTGTTTAAGGATCTAGGTCAGGACTGTCAAGCTGTGGCATGCTGGCCGCCATGCCTAAACCTTTATACATAGCAGACACAGGTAATCGATCAGGATTTTCTGAATTAAGCTGTGTCCTCATTACATAGCTCCAGTCAGCCATTACCAATCAATCAGAGTTGGCACAAGGTGATGCTATTACAGTGTCTGGTCCAGGAAAGGGAGTGGAGTGAAGGGAGAATGGGGACTGGAGACCAGATAATAGGAAGTGATTTCAGAAGTGGATAAGTCTATGGGTTTAGACAAGAAGAACTGGGGATCTGAGGAACAGAGTTGGGAATGGGAAGACAAAAATCAGGGGAGTGAGAGGCAGAGTCTTCTGGTGACCCAGCTTGTGTTGGGGTGAAGCTAAACCTTGGAGCTTACCGTGCATGGGGTGCTACTGTCAGGGGAGAAGGTGAGGGTTAATGGTGGGCACAGGGTGCCAGGTGCACATGGCTGCAGTACTTCAGTGGCTGACACAACCCACACGCAATAAGAAAGGCCTGGCCAGGCTCTCGTTGCCCCACCACCAGGAGGCAGCAGCCCCCCAACTCGGCGTGAGCCCAGTGCCACAGAGGACACGTTGGTAAGGAGGGCGCGACCCCCACACTCCCGGAAGCAGGAGCCACCAGCCCTGGGGAGAGAGGAGAGAGAGCATCAGACAGGCCTGTATCTCCACTCCACATCCCTAAGACCACCCCAGCCCTCCCCTGGCTGGCTGGCTGGCTCACCGGGGGTCCCCATAGTAGCCGGGGGAGCAGAGCTGGCAGTGGGCGCCCTCAGTGTGGTCCTGGCAGAAGCAGAGCCCGCTGAGATTGTCGCAGTGGCCCCGGCGTGGGTCCCCATGCCCATTGCACTGGCAGGGCCGGCAGCCGCCTGAGCCAGTGGCATTGCCAAAGCTGCCAGGCCGGCACCGTTCACAGTGTTCCCCCCATGTCCAGTCTGTGGAGGCCCCAGAAGATGGGACACAGAGTTAGGGGCAGGCAGGGGCCCAGACCTTAAAGCAACTGACTGCTTTAAAGAGATGAAGCTAGGGAGCTGATGGGGAGAAAGAGTAAATCCCAAGAAGGGGGTATGAGGCCCAGCCAGAGAGAGGTGGTACTGAGGTCTGTTTGGGGAAACCCGCCTCAAAAGGGAAGAATGGGGCACCAAGAAGAGAGAAGGATCCCCCCTGTAAGGTCAGGGTAGAAACGGCCAGGAGCGGGTGTCTGATGTGGGGGGTCTCACCCTGGCACTCATCACAGACACCAGGCCCCTGTTTGCGGCAGTGGCTGTGGAAGTTACAGCCGCAGTCCCGGGAGCAGCGCGGGGTTGGGGGTCCTGGGGCAGGTGTGGGTGGTGGCAGATCAGATGTCCAGCCCAGGTCACACACGCAAGTGAAGTCAGGGGGGCCACTACACGCACCATGCCCGCAGTCCTCCAGGCACCTGGGGGTCCAGAGCTTTGTTGGGGAGAGGGCTGGGCAGGCCTAGGGCCTCCAAAAGACCCCATGTAAGCCTGTCTTCTGGGTCTTAGACTATATGGGCGGCCCTGTCACCAAGGTAACCAACCCCTCACGTGTGGTATCTCCTGGCTCTGTAGTAACCCCACATCACCTCAGGTAAGCTTTTCTCTATGAGAATCCCCCTTTCACTTAGTTGGCCTCCATCTCCATGGCAATGCGGATCCCTACAGCCCACAGTCAATGGATGACCCATCTCCATGGTAACTAGTTAGTGTTGAGGAGCTGGTCTCCACAAACACTCTGTGACTCTAATGAGGACCTAGTGACTACTCTGCAAGGTAAAGCCACTGGGCTACCTGGAGGCACTGGTCCACGGTAGGAGCCTAGGACCCACTGCAATGCGCCTCTGGCTCCAGGCACCCTCCATCGCCATGGCAACCTTGCTCACTCACGTGCGGTTGCAATGTGTGCTGCCGTCGCCCTGGTAGCCCCGCTGGCAGTGGCACTCGTAGCTGAGGGGTGTGTTCAGGCAGGTGGCCCGAGGGTGGCACCGAGCCAGGCCCAGGCGACACTCGTCCACATCTGGGCATCGGGCATAAGCCCAGCGGGCCGGAAGGGCCACAGGCAGTCCCAGGCCCTCCCCTACCCACAGGGAGCAGTTACCCCCACCGAGGGGTCCTGAGAAGTCCCCCTGCAGGCACCTGAAGTGGCAGATGGAAGATGAGGGAAGGAAGTGGGGGCATCAAGAAGCAAGAGACATGGACAGACACGGTGAAGCAGAGAGCAAGAAACAGAAACATAAGCAGAGCAAGAGGAACAGAGAGGAGAAGAAATGGAGGAGGGACAAACCCCAAGATAAGTTTCAGGCAGATTAAAAAGCAAAGAGTACAGAAAAGAGGGAGACAGAGACGGGGCAGAAAGACAACAAGAAATGAGTGACCAGAGACAGGGAGAAGGCAAAGAAGAGGGGGTGAGGAAAGAGAGTGTGGGAAGGAAAGTGAGGGGCAGATAAAGAAGAGGAAGTTAAACACATGACTGGTCCTGTTCACCTGTCGCTCAGTGGCCCTGCTGGCCCCTCACCATCCCCGCCCACCCGGCCCTGCCTGCTGCCCGACTGGTCCTGTTCATGGTTCACCAGACCCTTCTGCTGCCCCTGCCCACCACCCACCCGGCTCTGCCCTCCTAACCCTGCCCACCACTCACTAGCCCTGCCCACCCACCCACCTGGTCTGGCCCTCCCAGCCCTGCCTGCCCAGTCCGCCCGCCGCCCGCCCAGCCCTGCCTGCTGCACACCGGCCCAGTGTCGGGTTGTCCTCGTTGCCACACCAGCCACACTCATGGCTTTGCAGACACTCGCGGCAGGTCAGGAAGCGGTCGCAGCTCCGGCACCGTGGCTCCGAGTGCACGCTACAGGGGCACAGGTTGTTGATGGCCGCCCCTCTCCACCAGCCCAGAGGGCCCCCTTCTGCTCCCCACACGGGCCACACCTGTCATCCCAGCCACGACAGCCCCCATGTGGGTACCGGGCCAGATAGGCAGCAAACAAGAAGCAAGTGTGGGTGGACTGGCACCAGGCGCACTGGCTTGAGTTGGCCAAGCAGTCATCACAGGTCAGGCGCCTGGGAGGACAGAGGGCAGGGGTCACGCAAGCCCAGGCCCACACTCCCACCTTCACCTGCTCCCTGCACCCCACTGGGCTCACTGGCTGCAGAGTGGGGGACACTCTTCTGGGCTCTTCAGAGCACCCCGGCCCCGGCCCCGTCGGCTGCATGTCGCGTCCCCTTTTCGGCTGGTACTCTGATGCCACTCGCAGAAAGGGTCCTGAGGGGCGGGGAAGGAGGGGCTAGTTTCCTCCCACAAACTACCTCCTCTGAGCCCACCTCCCTCCCAAAACTGCCAGCCTCTCTGGATATTCTATTCCAGACAAAGATAGCTGTGGTTCCCACCCACCTAGCATCCACCCCCTTCTAACAGCAGCACTGTTTCTGGGGACTCAGAGGGGCTAGCTTAACCCTCGGGATCCATACAAGGGCAAGAAGGCACCACTCCGAACACACAAGCTCAGTGACTGGTCCAGGAGTCTGCACAAGCCTCAACTAGACTCAATGAGACATCACTTGGGGCTTCTGCTGACCAAGGGGAGGATGGAATGAGAGAAACCTCTCACCCTCAGGACTCAATGGCTGAGTTGTGGGATGCGAGTCTGAAGCCATGGTGGCTCCCTCATCATTCACAAGAAGTGACTCCCCAGGGAGAAAGCAGAGGTGACATGGAGGGAGTCTAGAAATCTGCTCTCAGGCTCAGCTGAGTCCATCAAGAACGGGAGGCTGGGTGCCTTCTCTCCATATCTCCTCTCAGGGACGGATGGCCATCCTCTTAGGGATATAACTTTCTAATAAATCTATCATTACTATTTAACCTCCCCCCAAAAAAGGGGGATTTCTGCCCTTGCAGTCCTGACTCCCAGAGGTTTGTCTCCTCTGCTGCCCCCCTGCCTCCCTACCCCCTGGAGTCCCTCAGTCGCCCAAGCCAACTCTGAGGGGCTCTTTTCTTTTTCTGGTCTGTCCACTCTGCGGCCTGTCCCGAGCTCTACCTCCCCAGTCAGGTAGTCACCTGGGTGCAGGCGTGGCAGTCGCGGTGCTCCTCACAGAGCGGGCAGAGGGTGGGCACCAGCACCAGCAGGGCCCCGTCATGGCCACAGTGGGCCCCGCCCTGGCGCAGGTGACAGGTGGCGCTGTCCAGGCACCAGCCACAGCCTTGGTCTGCCAGGCAGCCCAGGCAGGAGGAGTAGGAGGTGCAGGCCGCCGAGCGATAGGGCTCCAGGAAGAAGAAGGAGATCTCCTGGGAATGGGGCTTCTATGAGGGCCAGGAGCCCACACCCCAATTTGACAGGGGGTTGGGGCTTAGGCTTGGGGTGGGGGCTAGGTTTTGGGGGTAAAGACTTTGGTTAAGGGTTTGAAACAAGATTGAAAATGCAGGCACACAGAAAGTAGAATTGAGAGGATCAATAGATTAAAAGGGATTAGGATTTGAGAAAATCTATATAGAGATTGAAGGTCAAAGAATGGAGCTCTGGTAGCTTAGTGGTAAGGAACTATGCTGCCAACCCAAAGGTACAGGGTTAGAATCCACTAGTTGCTCCATGGAAGAAAGATGGGTAGTTTCCTTCCCTGTGATTACTGCCTGTGAAAATCTACTGCAGGGTCAGCTATGGGTTGGTTCTGATGCGACATACACAACAACTAGATACCGGAGGCCAAAGAATAAGGGACAGAGGCCAGGGTCAATAGGGAGAGAGAGTCAGTGATACGGGCAGGGCCAGAAAATTCATTCAGGCATAAAAGAAAGTTAAAGGTGGGGCTCAGGGTTCAGAGGTCAAGAGTCCAGGGGTTATAGTGAGAGCCTAGGGAATTGGGATTAGGGTTATGGGGGCTCAGAGAGGCCCAGGGATTGAAGCCAAGGCCAGGCCACTCACACTGCCACCTGGCACACCAGTGCGGTCCCACAGCAGCGTGAGCTCACTGTGCCCAGGGCCCACGGAGCCATTGAGCTGGCCGCGGATCTCCACTGCATACTTGTGGCCGCGCCCAGGCAAGGGGAAGAGGCGGGCAGAGCCTGGGCGCTGCAGCCGCCTTGTCTCCTTCTCCTGCTGGGCCACCCAACGCCCCACCTCCTCCTGTGGAAAGATGGGCCTCCGAGTCCCTTACACGCCAAGAAGCTCCGAATGCTCCCAGACCCAGACCCTCGGGAGCCCATTTCCTCCTTAGGAGAAGGTAACTAGGTCACTTAGACCTTCCCCACTGTCTTCAGATTTCTTCCCCACAAACTGTTCACACTTGAAAACCCACTATTTTGACTCCAAGGTCTTTTCCCTTCCACAAGAAGCCTCCGATTTTCCCTTCAACACCCTCTGCAACAACCCCCAGACCACCCTATGCCCACATCTACCACAGACATTCCTCAATGCCCAGGCGCCCTCACCATGTTCTCGGTGTCAGGGCCACGGGCCATCCGGGCCAAGACATGAAGACGCTGAGCACGTGCCCACACAGCCACATCGTCAGCTCCCGGCCCACCAGGTCCACCTGGCAGCAGGGGATGGATGAAGCCGCGGTAGACCAGGGACACGTCTGTCTCTGGGTTGGGAGTCAGGGTGATGGTAGTACTGCGGACGATCGAGACCTGAAACAGCCGGGGATGAAGGAAGTGTGTGAGGGTCTCTAGACTGAGTCCTTGTGCCCTTCAGGTCACATCGGAATCCCAGTCAGCCTAACCTCCTTCCTCATTTTACTGAATGAGAGACAGAGGACCTGAGCCTGACCACCTGATTCACGTTCAAGGAGTGCAGTCAGGTCCGTCTCAGAGCCAATGTTACCCCTCATCCCTGATCCTCTACGTTTCATTAAAGGTGTGCACATGTGTAAAGAGGCCTCCGTGAGGAAATGCACACGCACAGACAGGGTTATGTGTAATCATGTACACCCATACTTCTGTTACATCACTACATATGACAAACCATGTGGGAGCACAATTACAGTGGCTTCCTAGACACACACCATCAATTCTTGTGATGGGTTTTAGGGTTTAAAAGCTTGGGACCACAGTCTAAAGGAACAATTTCTTCAACTGGTATAAATACTCTGCATCCTAATTTGCAAGTAGTGTTTGTGTTTCTAAAAGCTGGGCTATTTATTGGTCTCTATTGATATGGAGCAAGAGAAAATGAAGGAAATCAAAGGCTCAACAAAACTAGTCTACAAGACTAAATAAAAGCCCACATGCAAACCATACAGCCTAATACCAAAAGAGCTAGACGGTGCCTGGCTGTCCTTATTAACCATTCTCACTAGGACACAGTAGTTGGGTGCCAGGTAAAATGGAAAGAAAATGGTAAACAAAGCCCAGTTTCCTAAAAATGACAGCCTAGGTGGCCTAGTGGCAAGAAGTTGCACTGCAATCCCAGAAGTACATGATTTGAATCCACCAGATGCTCGGCTGGAGAAGAAGGAACAGTCTCCTCCTGTATCTGTCAGATCTGATTTGATGGTACACACACACAAAAAAAAATTAATTTTTTTTAAAAATGCCAGCCTACCAGCATGTCTTGGGACTTGGTCAGAAAGTGGCAAGAGCTGTAGTCAGGTGTCCAGTTGTCTACAGGTGGACTGTGGTGAGGCCAGGCCTCAGGATCTCAGAGTCCCCGGTCCTAAAGCCCACATTGTTCCCAGAACCTTTCCTGGCTTGTTTCTGGCAGAGCAGCCTAACTGTCCCAGTACCCCAGGTCTTTGCCACTCGTCCTGACCCCAGGCTGGGGATCTGTCCACCTCCCATGCTGCAGATGAACATGGTGGAAAGATGTCTGGGACAGGGCAGGGTCATCCCTCAGTCCTCTCAGAGCCTCAAGACTCCCTTCACAGGGAGGGTCAGCACCCCTGGACCTGAGGGCCCCTAGTTTAGAACTGATGCCGAAGGACCAGGCCCCTGTCACTGGGACATGAGGACTGTGTCCTGTGTTTCTTTGCCTCCTGGATTGTGGTGACTTTTGGTCACCTGAGCACACCCCCTTGTTAGCCATAGCAAATCCCCTCAGTCAGCTACAGGGCATGTGCAAATTGTGTGTCACCGCCGCCTCTCTCAGGACCTCTGGCTGACTGGGGCGAGTCCACCAAGGCTACACACACACACACACACAAATAAAAATAAAAATTAAAAAACCGTGTATGAGGATCCAAGAGAGGGTTGGAGCAGAGGACAGGCTGTGTGTGTGTGTGTAATCAAACAGCTGCACAATTTGATGGGTAGAGGAAAGGATGGGTAAAGGAAATGGAAAAGATCTGGTTGAAAAACAATGTATATGAACTTTGTAAGCAAAACAGTATAAAATAAAAATTTTATTTAAAAATAAAGAGAGAGAATGAGAGACAAACAATATAAAGCTGGGGGTAGGGAATATCTATGGGATACTATGCAACTGTAAAAAAGACTGAAGAATCAAATCCACCAGATGCTCTGCTGGAGAAGGAGAGGGCAATCTCCTCCTGTACCAGTCAGATCTGATTTGACGGTACACATAAAAAATAATAAAATAAAACAAAAAAACTGAGGAAGATCAGATGAGGGAAGACGGATGTCAGGCAACACAAAGGTTAACAAGGAAACAAAAACAGAAGCTGAAAAGAGGAAAAGATGTCTCCTCAGGCCTGACAGAAGACTTTCCATTACAGCCTCTTGATTCTGACATACAGTGCCCTGAAGTATGAGAAAACAAATTTGTTTGTCAAAGCAAAAAAAAAAAATCCACAAATATGATTCTGAAGCTTTGTAGTGACAAGCTCAAGAGGATGTGTTAAGTGGAAAAAAGGGGGGAGGGGTGGAAAGGGTAGTATGATATGAATAACATACTATCTTTTGTGCAAGAAAAATAATTAAATGTCAAATCTACTTGTACATGACTAGGATGACAAGAAGGAGGTAAAAGAAACCCAAGTTAATTTTCTGGGAAGAGCTAGGGTGAAGGTGAGTTGGAGAGTTCCTGGGGCCATCTAGGGGTGGGGAGCAGGGTAATTATGGAGAATTTTCACTCAGCAACTTTTAAATCACTGTGATCTCTGAACCATGAAGATTCATTACCTGGTTTAAATATATAAGAGTAAGCAAGAAAACAGTTAAGCAGAATGACCCACCAATTTCTCTCCCAGGTATATACCCAAAGAACTCAAAACAGGAATTCAAACAAAAATGTGTACAGAGTTGCTCACATCATCATTGTTCACAATAGCCAAAAGGTCCCCATCAGCTGATGAAATGCTAAGCCAGATGTGGTGTATCCACATGATGGACTGTTATTCGGCCACAGAGAAGGAATGAAGTACTAATACGTGTTGGAAATGGATGCACTTGAACACATCGTACACAGTGAGAAAATCAGACAGACCGCACTCCATTCCAATACCAGTTATTCCAAATAGCCACTTCCAGAGAGAGAGAGAATAACACGTGACTGCTTCACGGGTATAGGGCTTTCTTCTGTGCTGATGAGAATGAAGTAGACAGAGTGCTGATAGCTGTACTATAAGCAGACTAAATGCTAGTAATGATAAAGTATGTGATGTATATTTCTGTTATGAATATTTATTGTTGGCAATGATAAGTATTCCACCAGTTTTTTTAAAAATTTTTACTGGACTACTTGGGACTAAAGAATGCCCCAAGACCACTGTGCTGAAACGCTCTTCAAATTGTGAACTAAAACTAAGCGCTAAGATCAACTTGTAACAAACTGGCTCAAAAAAATACTATCACTCAAGAGCACTATGATTCTTGAAAAAAATCATCTCCTTGAACTGATGTGTAAAACTTCACTTCTTATTGTTGTTGTTTGCTACTGCTGGAACCAACCCCTAGCTGACCCTCCAGCAGGTGTTCAGAGGCAGTAAACTGCCTGAGAGGAGACTGCCCATCCTTCTCTCAGGGAGAATCTGGTGGATTCAAATGTGTGGCTTTGGGACTGTGGTGCTGCTTCTTATCACCAGACCACCAGAGCTCCCTAAACCTTCATTAAGAAAACAATTTTTTAAAAAAAGTATTATCTATTACAGGAAGCAGAGAAAGATAGTGGGAAGAATGGTGATACCGTGTGGAGACTATACGTGATCAAATAAAATGTGTATGAATAGGTGAATAGAAATAAAATCTACTTTGTAAACTTTCACTCAAATCATGTTCAAAAGATTTCTTTAAAAAAAAAAACACCACACAACTTATAAAAAAAGTTTTTTGTTTCTACACAAGAGCATTGTACTGCCGTGGCAGTTCAAATCCACCGGTGCTCCACAGGAGAAAGATTGGCAATCTCCTCTCATATAATTTACTGCCAGTGAAAACCACTGGAGGGAGGGTCAGCTATGGGTTGGTTCTGACTTGATGGCACACAACAACGTAACGGTGACTTAGTGGTAAGCAATTGTGCTGCCAAAAACATGAAGGTACATGGTTTGAATCCACCAGCTGCAATGTGGAAGAAAGATGGGTAATCTCCTTCCATGCAATGTACTGCTTCTGGGTCAGTTCTGACACAACAGTACGCAACAACATGTGAGTCAACAATTATTTTAAAACAAATATGAAATATAAGGGGAAAAGGAAATTTGTTGTTGTTTGGTGCTGTCAAGGCGACTCTGATTCGCAGTGGTCCTGAGCACAGCAGCGGAAGCCTCACCAAGCCTGAGCCATCCTCACAATCTCCCCCGTGCTTAAGCGCACAGTGGCAGTCACTGTGGCAGTCCATTTCTTTGAGGATCTTCCTCTCCTTCACTGACCCTCTACTTTTCCAAGACTGATGCTCTTTTATACAGACAAGCCCCTCCCGACAAATTTCCCAGAGTATGTGGGATGAAGTCTCAACATCCTTGCCTCTAAGGAGCACTCTGGCTGCATGTTGAGTGGAGATGGAACAACTGGGAAAGAAATAATCAAGCTGCTGAAATGGTGTGAACAATGCCATCTATGTTGCCAAATGATGTGTGCAGCAATTGTCAAATGGGAATCAAACTATTGTGTAAATCTTTATTTAAAAAAACAAAACAAAAACCACTCCGCAATTTTAAAAATCATCTATATGAGACTAAACAGTCAATGTCTATGTTAAACCAAAGATGAGACCAGATGAATGGAAACCGAGCCACCAGAGTGGAAATTATGAGAATGCTCACACACTGTGAACAAGGTAACTTGAGAAGTTGGTGAATGAGAACCTAAACTGCTGTGTGAACCTTCACAGGCAACACAGTAAGTATTATTCTTTAAGAAAGTGAATGGTGTGGGGAAAATACTCTTATTCAACAAGTAAAGTGCAAGCCTCAAATGTAAAGATTTAAGAGGTGAACACAGGGAGACAAGAGCTGAGTGAAAGGTGAATGCCAGGCCCCAGCCCTCTCCCATTCCACCCTGGGCCTGACCCCCAGCTCCCCACCTTGTCGGGCTGGGAGGCATTGGGCGGCTGCTGGAAGGTGAGCAGGTGTAGGCCGGGAAGGAAGCTCTGGGTGACACAGGCCTCCAGGGAGGTGACAAAGACGGGCGCTGGCCCCCACCAGCCCACGGTGCCAGAAATCTGCTCCCCACGGCAGCGGGCTTGCTCTGAGAAGGAGTTGGGAGGTGGTCAGCACCAGGTCTTACATCATCTGCTCCCCCACTGCCACCGGACACTCACCAGGCCGTGGGAGGCAGCTCTCGTTGTGCACACACCATCCCAGGGGGCCGGGCCCCCGTGGAGGGGCTGTGTTGCTGCTGAAGGCCAGGCATGCCTGGCAGTCACCCAGGAGGCGGCCCAGGCCCAGGCAGCTGGCTGCTGGACACTGTAGAAGGGAGAGGACAGGACTCTATGCTGACCGCTGACCTCTGACCACAGCCCACGGGATTGGAGAGGGGCTGTGAGCATGCAGGTGTAGAATGTGCCACAAAATAGAAGAATAAAGAGCTGAAGAAAGGGTAGGAAAGTGGGAGAGCCTGTCAGTCCAGAGACGGGACTATAAATTCAAAAGGAACTCAGCAGGTCGAAGAGTCAGGGTCAAGAATGAGGCTCTTAAAAATAAAAAAAAGAATGAGGCTCTTAAAGGTGAACACAAGACTCTTGGTGGGGGTAGTGCACTAGGGGTCAGAAGGTCAGGGAAGTGACTCACAGCCCCAGAGGGGGTTCCTGGAGGGGGTGCAGCCTGGCAGGCTCCTTGGCACCAACTGCATTCAGGGTCTCGGGAGCAGACGCTGTGGTCCATGTACATGGAACAATAGTCCAGGTGGTACTATGGAGAGACAGAGGACAAGACCTCAGCTTCCCCAGCCCCACTCTATCTGATCTTCCCAGGGAACCGTGACTGCATGGCAGCACTTTAAGGACGCTCACTGACCACTCACCCAGCCCCAGGATGGCAAAGCCAGGGACCCCCATCCCTCCTTCCTCAGCCCTGGGACCTCTTTCCTTCATCGTGTGTTCCCAGGAACCCCACTCCTTCTCCCAGACACTCCTTCCTTCACTTACAAGAGCCATGCTGCCTCTGTCACTACCTGTCTCCCTGTCACCCCAGTACTTACATCCGGGGCAGGTGCCTGGAACACGAATGGTGGCACCTTGTAGGCCATCAAGTCCCCACGGGGCTGGCCACTGTAGCCTCCAGCCACCAAAAGGACACTGCCACCAAGTACAGCTGCCACATGTGAATACCGACCACTGGGAGGTGCTGCTCGGCCTAGGAAAACAGATACCCAGGAACATCAGTCCCCCAGCCCCGTCTTGCCTTTCTCTGCTGGGGGCTGAGCCTGCCTCTACTAACTTTCATCCCAGCCTCCAGGCTCCTGCTTCAACCCCACCTGCCTCAGGAAACCTTCCTAGACTTCCTGGCCCTGCGCAAGCTCTAGATCTCTCCCCCTCTGAGCTCCTACACACCTGCCAAAAAAACAGGCAAAGGATAATCCCTAAGGCCAGAAAGACCAGGGTACACTACCTAAGACATAACCATTATTTGGTACTGGTGAGGAACAAAGTAAGAAGGTATCAAAAATCCCAGAGAAGAAATAAGGCCACAAGACTGATAGCCTACATGAGTCACAACCTCATCTACACTGAGACCAGAAGAGGTAGATGGTGCCCGGCTACCACCATTGACCATTCTGACTGTGATCAGAACACATGGTCCTGGATAGAATGGTAGACAAATGTAAAACAAAGCTCAAATTCTTTAAAAAAAAAAGAGAGAGAGAAGACTAACTGGACCAACTGAGATCACAGGATACCCCAATACTATTGCCCTGTCATTGTTAGGTGATGTTGAGTATAACCCATAGCAACCCAACAGATCTGAATCCCGTCCTATCCTGTGCCATCCTCATGCCTCCCGGCACACTAGAGCCTACTGCAGCAGTCACCATGTCAATCAATCTGGTTGGGGGTCTCCCTCTCCTTCGCTGACCCTCCAACCTTTGAAGCATCATGTCCCTCCTCCAAGGAACAGCCCCTCCTAGCAACAGGCTCAAAGTATGAGGCAAAGCCTCACCATCTTTGCTTCCAAAGAGCACTCTGGCTGTACCCTCTCCAAGATATATTTGCTTGTTCTCTTGGCCATCGATGAGATGTTCAGTGCTCTTCTTCAAAACCACAGCTCAGATGCATCAATTCTGTCATCCTTATTCATTGTCCAGAATACCAGAATAAGTAATGAATACCAGAACAATGTCTAGTTATGCTTTATTGACTATAAAAAGACATTTGACTGTGTTGATCATAACAAATTGTTGCTAACATTGAGAAGAATTGGAATCCCAGAGCACTTGATTGTGCTCATGCAAAACCTATACCCCAACCAGGAGGCTGTTGTGCAAACAGAGCCAGGGAATACCGCACAATTTAAAATTAGGAAAGGAGTGTGTCAGGATTGTATTATCTTTCCATACCTACTCAATCTGAGCAAATTATCTGAGAAGCTGGACTCTCTGAAGAGGATCAGAGGGAAATTTATCAATAACCTGCATTATGCAGATGACACAGTCTTGCTTGTTCAAAGTGAGGAGGACTTAAAGCACATGTTGCAGAGGAGCAAAGAGTACAGCCTTCAATATGGATTGTATCTCAATGTCGAGAAGATAAAGATTCTAACCACCGGACCAATATGCAACAGCATGATGGACAAAGAAAAGATTGGAACTGTCACCAGCTTCATCTTGCGTGGATCCACAATTAATGCCCTTGGTACCAGGAGTCAGGAAATAAGGAGACGCACTGCACTGGGAAAGTCTGTTGTTAGGGACTCTCCAAATTACTGAGGAGCAATGATGTCAGATTGAGGAGTAAGGCACATCTGATTGAGGCTATGGTCTTTCTGATCACTTGCTTTGCATGTGATAGCTGGACTATCACCCTGAGAAACTCTAAATCTTGAATGAAAAGCAGCCCAAGATTACCTCTTAGGAAAACAGCAAGGTGACACACAAAGTAAAGGTATCACCCACAAGGTCACTGCACGACTGAAAACCTACCCGTGTGAGGCCTAAAAAGCCAACATTTACTCTGAAGCAAAGAGAAAAATAAATGGGCTGGGAAACTAGAGTACTGGAAATGGAACAACTAGGGCACAAAGAGCAGGATGACACATTGTAGAAAATGCAATTAATGTCACTGAACGATTTGTGCGGCAACTGTCAAACAGAAGCCTGGGTGACTATGTAAACTTCCACCAGGAACATGATAAAATACTTAAAAAGACAGGCTTGGGTTTAAACACTGATCTATTGTGTGGCCTTGGGAAGACAACTCAACATCTCTGAGGACTCCAAAGCCCCAGGCAGCTTATCTGGCTCTCACCTGGTTTTATGTGTGGCATCAGCCTCCTCCTTACCAGTGGCTACCCCTCATTTTCCTCTGGGAAACTACCCTCTCCCACTCCCACCCCACAAGGCTATGGTCAAGCTGTCCCTGCCTCTTGCATAAGTAGAGGCTTAGCCAACCAGCTTCGCAGTAAGTAGCTCAAGGATGTATATGAGATCCAAGTCTGGGCTGTAAGAGTCCAGCCTGGGCGAGCTCTGGTGGCCTAGTGGCAAGAAGCTGCACTGCAATCACAGAGGCGTGTGGTTCAAATCCACCATATGCTTTGCTGAAGAAGGAGGGACAATCTCCTCTTGTACCAGTCATATCCAATTTGACGGTACACACACACACACACACACACACACACACACACACACACACACACAATAACTAACTAACTAACTAAAGAGTCCAGCCTGGAACCTATGCAATAGTTCTTGGCAAGGGGTGGTAGTGGTGGTGGAGGGGGTACAGAACACTCTCTTCCCCAAGTAGTCAGTAGGATACAATCAGGAGGTTCTGGTGACCATCTATGAACGGTAAACTACTGGAGACTGAAGAGAACTCAGGTGAGAACTAGAGATCTATGGATGATGGTCTCAGGTGAGTACCTGGATCCAGGAATAATCCTTTTTTTCTTTTTAAGAAATTATCCTTTTTGTTTATGTCAACTGAGTTAGGCTTACTTCACTTAAAACCAAGAGTCAGAGAAGAGCGACCTCTCAGCCCTCTTACTGGGCTTGAGACTCGGCCCAGTGAATCTCAGGAAGTGGAGGAGGAAGACACATCCAGGAACCTCACACCATGGCCCATGAGGCCTATCGGAGGAACAGGGAGAGGCTGTATAGAACAGGAGCCTCAAAAGCCAGGTTGGGCTTTATTGCTAATGATCATACACGAATTCTTTGAGACCCTTCCCATGGACTTCCCAAAGAATCAACTCTGTCTTGAAGGAAGTGTGACCAGAGTGCTCCTAAGAGGCAAGGATGGTGAAACTCTATCTCATTTGCTTCGGGCATATGTTCAGGAGGAATAAGTCCTTGGTGAGAGACATACTGGGAAAGGGAGAGGGTCAGAGAAAGAGAGAAAGACCCTCAAAGAGATGGACTGGCATGGCCTGCACGCCTCAGAGACGGCAAGGATGGTACAGGGTGGGGCAAGGTCCAGTGCTATTGTTCATGAGTCACAGTCGATTTGATAGTACCTAACAACTCCTTAAATGTTAATGTTTCTTCGTTACATTTTCTTCTGTCTCCTTTTTTGGAAGGATCAGAAAGGGGAGAGTGACAGAGGGGCCTCTGGAATCCATGGCCCCTTGAAATGATATGCTCAGTTTGTAAGTGCGAGTGTCTTTTTAAGAAGACTGCGGCTCTCAGTCTATTCTCAAAGCAGTCTCTGATTCAGTGTTAAGAGCAGCTTCTCCACATGAGCCCCCTGCAGAGCAGGACGGGCCCTCACTGGTTCTAGGAAGGCAATGTGCAGATCCCCTCATGGATCATCTGAATCTACTCTCCTAGCATCCCACGGCTGAAGCGCTGTCATAATCCTCATTTTACAGACAGGGAGACTGTCTGAGGGCCAGAGAGATTTGTTGCTGTTAAGTGCAATCAGTTCAGTCCACGTTCAACACCGCTCAGTCCTGCTTGTTTCTCACAACTGTGTTTGGGCTTTGTTTGGGCCTACTGTTACAGCCACTGTGTGGCTCCATCTCACTGAGGGTCTTCCCCTTTCCCCCTGATTCTCTACTTTAGGAAACATGATGCCCTTCTCCTTGGACTGGACCCTCCTGAGAGCATGTCCAAAATACAGATGAACTCTTGACAGAGAGATTATGTGTAGGTTTTCATACTGATAAGGCTGGTTGGGCCCTGCTGTCTTCACACTGGAACTAAGTTTAACTGTGTGACCTTGGACAGGTTGTGTCTCTTAAGCAGTTCCTTGGGGCAGCTGGAAACCAGTAAACCTAGACTGGAGCCTAGAGATGATGCTGCTAGAACTGCTTCTCTTCTCTATGGCAACAGTGTCCAAGTCCTGCCCTCAGCCCAGGTTTGCCTCCCAAGACCTGTTCCAACAGGACGTCCAGCTCACTGTAACATGAATCTTTGTAGCCTCACAGGGAAATAGATGGGCCTGCTCACCCTCAGGGGTCCCTGGGGGGGCAAGCTCAGCCCCTGAAACCCACTGGTGGCAGCCGAGGTGGTAGAAGAAGATGCCATCTTCGTAGCACTTTTCCTCCTGGTAATGTGTGTGGACATTGCCTCCTGGGAAAGGAGGAAGGAAAGGAGTAGGGTTGGCAATGTGGGGTAGCGTGAGGACCCCCAGGCAGTGAGCCCCAGCTTAGGCAAGTGGGGTCAGGAAAGGGTGCTCACCATACACCACCATGTAGTTGCCCAACACGCTGGCTGTGTGGAAGGCTCGCTCCCTCGGGCCCTGAAGACCATCCCGGCCCTTCAGGGTGGTCCACACACGCCGATCCACGTGGAAGAGCTCGGTGGAGTTCACCCGCACAGAGAACCTGCAGCCGGTGGGACATAGGGCAGAGGCTCAGGGCAGGAGGGCCCACTCTCCCTCCTCTAGGATTGCTTGGGGCCGAAGCTGGGCCTACGCCCTCTCTGAACTAGATGTTTTCCAGGTGCAGGACGGGTCTGACTCATCTCTTGGTTACCTTCAGAATCTGGACAGTGAGGGGATTTGAATGAGTGGACATACGTGGGAGGGAAGATCCCAGAATGAAACAGAAATCATGAGACTTTCCACACATTGGGAAGAATGTAACTAATATCACTGGACAATCTTTGAAGAAACTATTCAGTGGGAATCATAAGCCACTGTAAAAAGCACAGTAAAATTTTTAGAAAGATAAGAAAATGACTGAGTGAAAGAGTAAGTTAATGGGTAAAAAAATGAATGAATGAGTGAAACAGTGAGTAAATGAATGAAGGAGTGAGTGAGTATCCACAGGAATCGTTCTGTGGATGAAAACCAAAGAGGGGCTGCCAGCCCCCAAGTGTCAGGCCAAGCTGGCTCCTCGGGGTACAAATTGTGAGGCAGGTCACTCACCGGGCAGTGGAGGGTCGGTGTCCCCCATGGACCAGCAGGGCACGGGAAGGGGCATGGAACACCATGGAGTGGCCGGTGGCAGCAGGGGGCCGCCCGCCCATCGGGATCACCTGTTCCCAGCGGCCCCCACTGGCACCATCGAGGCAGAAACGGAAGAGGCCAGAGGAGAAGAGGTCATGCTGGGTACGGCCTCCAGACACATAGAGCCAGGTGTTGTCCACAAGGGCAGCTGCATGGCCTGCCAGGCCTGGGGGCCCAGAGGAGCTGGAGGAAGGTGGTGCCAGGAGCTCCCAGCGGCCCCCACCCAGAGGATTGAAGGCCCATACATCATTGGTGAGTGAGCCATCAGCCAGTTCACCGCCCATCAGCACTAGGGAGTCAAGCCAGGCCACGGCCACGTGGGAGTGACGAGCAGCCTGCAGGGAAGAAATAAGGAGACAAGGATGGAGGGGGAACTCGATGGAGACATGGACAAAGAGACGGAGACAGAGACAGAGAATGGCAGAGACATGAAAGACAGAGAAAGGAGGAAACGCTATACAGAGACACAGACACACAGAGAGAAGGTGAAACAGACATCAAGTCAGATGCACAAAGAGAAAGGAAGAAAGACAGACACAGAAAAACAGATACGCCAATCAAGACAAAGAAAAGAAGATGAAGGAAAGAGAGTAAAAGAAGAAAGAGCGGGAAGTTAGCAATAAAAATGATAAGAAAAAGCAGAGAGAGAAACACAGAAAGAGCTACTGGCCCAGGGAGATCAAGATGCAGAGACAAAGGCAGAAGAGGGTCCAAGAGAGACAGAAAGATGGGATGTAGAAAGTGAGATCAGAAATGGGGAGGAAAGGAACAAGAAAATACAAGATAAAGCTGGAGATGGGGAAGCAAGTGCTGAGTATCACATCATGCTGCACAGTAGGGGCTGTCCTGGGGGGGCCCTGGCCAGGCCTAGCAGCCCGGGTGCATGGCGCAGGGGATGGCCTCCATACCGGGGCAGGACTGAGATCCCAGCGCTCCCAGGTGTTGGCAGAGAAGTTGTACAGGATGAGGTCACCCAAGGCGTTGTTAAGGTCCTGCCCTGTGGAAGGTAGATGGTCTCAAGTCCTGGCCACTGGCTGACAGGCCTCCACACCCCAAATGCACCCTGCGTACTCACCTCCAAAAACAGCCAGCAGCCCCGGCTGGGGCAAATAGGCGCCAGCTGCCCCAATGCGAGCAGAGAAGGCAGGGTCCCCAGCACTCACGTTGTGCCACCAGCCAGCCCCCTGGTTCTCCCATAGGTGCAGGTCACAGGCGTGTCCCAGGAAACCAGGTTCACAGCGACATGGTCCCAGAGGCTGGGGAGGACATGTAAAGATGGGGAGAGAAAAAGAGGGACAAAAAAACAGGGAGGAGAAACAGACAGAGTCAGATGAAAAAGGATGAGGGCAGAAGGAGCAAAGCAGGGGACCAAATGGGAAAAGAAACAGAAGAGATACATGAACAAAAAGAGTGACAGGAAGGAGGAGGCAGGCAGACGGGGCAATGAATGAACAGGGGGGGAGACACAACCCAAGGCAGAGAGGGAGTCATAACAGACCGAGACCAATAGAAAAAAGGAGAAAAAGAAAGATCCAATCAGAAAGATGAGAATGAATGGATTGATGATTGGATGGACAGGAAAGACAGTACTCCAGGTTCAGATTGAGCTGAAGGAGCTCAGATCTAGCTCGGGCAAGGGTCCAAGGTCAGGGGTCAAAGGGCAGAAGTCATGGCAAGGATCCACAGCTAGACAAGAAAAAGGATGGAGTTCAGTATGGCAAAGAAGAGAGTGGGCCTCACGGGAGAGGCAGGGTGACAGATGAGGACAGAAGGTATACAGACTGGTCACAGGTGACGATGGGTGGAGGTGGAGTGACAGGTGAGGGTGGGATCTGGGTGAGAACTGGCTGTCTGGTGGGGATGGTGCTGTGGGAATGGGTGGGATGGCGGGGGCAGTCCAGATAGGTGGCAGGGTACTAGTGCTGAGAGGGGAGTAGCCACAGAAGGGGGGGTGGGGCTGAGCGGGGCCAGATGTAGGAGATGGAGCACAGACTGTGGGGACATGTCAAGGGAGCGCAGCAGGGACAGACTCACTGAAGCGCAGGTTCCGTGGCTGCCACAGTAGGCTGTGCACTCCTGCAGGCTGCAGTCGGGGCCGCCCCAGCCTGGCTCACAGACACACACCCCCCGGGGCAGGCACTGCCCATGGTTCTGGCAGCCCCCCAGACACAGGGAGAAGCGGAAAGAGGCGTTGAAGCCCAGCAGGTTGTAGTTGGCGTCACTGAAGAGATGCAGCAGCATCTGCAGACACAAGGTAGGCTGGGCTCTCGGGGTCCGGCAGGTGTGCCCCCTGCCACCCCACCGCCCCCTTCCCACCCACCTTGCCCGAGGCAGCCTCGATGGATGGAGGCCGGGTACTCCCACTCAGGCTGGCCAGCAGGGGCCCACGTGGCGAGTCGCCGTCATACACGAACAGGTAGTCGTATGTGCACTCCGTGTCCAAGAAGAGGAAGTCCAGCAGGATCCGGTGGCGGGGGCTCGGGGCTGGGAGGCAGAACAGAGGAGCTGGCTCAAATGGGGACTCCCACTCACGGACACATAGTCCTATCCCGGGTGATGCTGAGGGTCTGAAGTGAGTATGACTCAGCTCAAAGTCCAGAAAGGTCAGGATCCCAGGGGGGGGAGTTATACAGACCCACCCTGGACAGGGCCTCAGGGTCAGGTGGATGGCTCCCATTGTTCAACGGGAAAACTAAGTGCAGAGAGGGGTCACCCTGGTGGTCCCCACAGAGCAGGAGTCCCTAACTCCCTTCTTTCCATTTCTATGGGAGCCTCAGCCCATGCAGGCCTGAGCCTCAAGAGTCAAGTGAAAAGGTATACAAGTAATACTTCCTCACCTGTTCAGACAGAGGCTTGCCAAGCGTGTTCCTGCTGCAGTCTAAACAGAACTCTGAGAGAAGTCTTACCCGTCCCCCTAAACAAAAGGCACTCAGTTCCCCTCCGCCTCCACCCAGAATCTGTGTGTGGTAGTGATTGAGAGCGTGGTTCAAAAGCCAGATCACCTAGGTTCAAATCCTGACTCTGCCACTCATTCACTACTTACTGTGTGACCTTGAAAAACTCACCTAGCCTCTCTATTTGTTCTATTGAGTCTATCTGTTCATCTGTAAAATGGGACTAGGACTGCAGCACTGTGATAATCACTCCTCTCCAAGAGGTTAAGATCGAATTCTCAGCTGCTTTGATCTGGGATGGCCTTTGTGTTTCGCTTGGCCTGGAACCAAGCAGTGGACAAGGTATTCGGGGATTTTGAGGCGATGTTGGAAGGAGTCACAGGGTTTTCCCTTGCTTCTGGTGGAAAGCTCCCTCTCAGAACACAGCTGTTGGACATGAAAAGCCAAAGCCACTTGACAGGCTATGTGTCAACCACTTCAGCCCAACAGTCAGTCCTGAGAGGGTGCTTTCTTCACTGTCCAGTCCAGGTGAGCTTCCGATGACTGTCACCACAGCTGACATCTGACTGCAACCGCACAGGAGGTGACTATACACATAATGTGCTTATGAGAGGTCTGCCACTCCTTGCACTGTTACCTTTCTTGCTCTCTGCCGAGAGAGTGTGGTTCCCGAACATTCTCTCACCACACGTCGCACACTGAGGGGCTTAGTGAGACCTTTGCAGGATGTTCAGAGGAGTCTAATGGGACGGGATCCTGGCCCTCAGTACACTCACTGCATAATGGAGATGCTCTGCCAGCACTCACTAGGGGTGTCACCTTGGACCAGCCCCTTGGCTTCTCTGAACCTCAGCTTCCTTGGCTGTACAATGAGTTTCATTCTCTCACCCACCAAGAATGGTGTGAAGAGTCGAGGAGAGGGTGACTCTAACCCACCAGTCTGGAGCCGGGGTATGCCATGAACTCATGCTGCCCAACGCAGGCCCTGTCCCCCAGGGCCACTGGCCCAGCTCTCTGGCCTCCATTAAGGATCCCTGAGATTTGTCCCAAGGATCTGCCCCTGTCTCACACTTGTTCAAAACCTCCCCGTGGCAGCCCGTCACCTCCAGAAGGCCCAGCTCCCTAACCTGGCATCTGAAGCCTGTTCTTGTCTCTTATCATTGAACTTCTTACAAATAGCTCTATGGGAAGCTGAGTCTTTCCACAAGCTTCTCCCTCTGATGTGTTTGTTCATTCATTCTTCCCACCAGCAGGCTTTCCCCTTTCTCCAAAAAGCCTTCTCTGTCATTCCCTGTCATTACGCTCAGGCCTCTGGGCCTGGACCATTTGTGCCCAGGCTTTTCTCTCACTTGCAGCCTGAGAGGCACTCATCTGGAGGTTCCCCCATACCATTCAGAACACAAATCCTGGCCATGAGCACAGACTTAGGAAATGCGCACAAAAGAGTACTCGAAGGGGCAGCTCGCTCTCTGGCTCCGAATGTGGATTCCCCAGCATAGTGTTAGCCAGGCCACCGCTGAAATCAGAGTCCAGACAGGACTGAGCACCCTCTACAAACAGAATTCTGCCCAGTCCCCTGGAGGAGATACTGGATGCCCTCTGCAAACAGAGAATTCTTCCCAGCCTCCCACCTTGATGGGATGCCATATCTGAACTTTGGTCTTAGTTTAAAGATTAAGTTTACCCATTGTTATGTTGGCAACCATTAAGTATGGGGAAAATATTGTCTCCAGAGCTTGGACTTTTTTAGGAGGACTGGCCTAAACTAAATAAAAACCATAGGGAAACTAAAAAAGTGGCCTTTCACAGTGCTAAGGTTTCCTGTTTCCACTCAACCACACCAAGTGACCATCCCAAACAGTCAGGACCTTAAAACACATGTCTTTAAAAGCAGTCAGGCTGTCTCAAACTCACGAGGCTATTACAGAATTACTTACGATAAAGTATGAATGCAATGCAAAAGAGGGTTGACTGGTTAATTTTAATAGCTGGAGCATATGCTAGTATATACATGACAGGCACTAGAAAGAACAGGAAATCAAGGGGTGTCTGGGGGTCTCCTTGACACCTCCCTGCCCCCACATCCAGCAAGATGATGCCCAGGTTTCACTGATGAAGCCTCTCAAACTGTCCTCTCCTCACCATGTACTCAGGAACCCCCAGTTCAGGACTGATTCTCTCCTGCGAGACCATCACACGCAGTCTGTAGTCCGTCAGACTCAGGCTGACAGAGATACTGCTTTGCTAAACAAGACCCTCCCAAGGTTCCACATCAACATCAATAGAAAGGCCGAGCTGCTCCGTGTGACACTCAGGGTTGTCTTCCTGTGATTCTGGCTCCTACCTGACCTTGCAATCAGATCAAACTTAGAGGCACACCAGCCTCTTCATAGCTTCACTGAGAACATCTGCTTTTCCTACCCAGTAAACTCCTATGCATACTTCAGAACCCTGCTCCCCTGTGACTTCCCCCAGAGTCCTTTCCTTCCCTTGGATCCTCCTACCCAATCCTCAGAGTTGAGTGGCTGTGACTGTGTGTCCAGTACAATTTCTCTCACCAAGCTGGGGGTCCTCAAGGTCAGAGAATGATTTACACTATATATAATATATATACACACACACACACACACACACATACACACACACACACACGTATATGTACACACACACCCCCATTTCCCATCTTCTCATATCTAGCCTGACAGGAACTGCCCCCACGCTGAGCATAAGCATGTCCCTTTGCCACTAACACACACAACAGCTGGAGAGAGCTCTGAAAGCATAAATCAAGTCCTTCCCCTGTTCAAGACACGACCATAGTTCACACTGTCCCTGACAGAGACCAGGCTCTGTATTCTACCAAGGGAGGCCCCACATAGTCTAGGCCTTGTCAGACCTCTGGCCTCTGAGTCTTCAGTCTGGGTCACCCCACCTGCTTGGAATCCGGCTGCTCTATAAGGCCTTTCTGCACTTCTCCAGCCACTGCCTTCTGTCTTCTCCTTACTGTCCTCAAAACACACTTCAAAACACTACATCCTCCCAGCTCCTCCCTGGCTCCCAGCGTCACTTCAGCCCTAGTTTATTGGGTGTCCATGTGTATTCTGTGTTCTAGCGTGCTACACTTCTGATTCTCAAAAGCTTCACACTCTCTTCCCTAACAGGCCTTTCCAGGGGCTGTTCTTCTGCTTTCTCCCACACAAGCTTCTAGTCTCAGTTCAGACAAACCACTTCCCTGGAGAGTTCTCTGTGCTCAGGATGTTTGGAGAAGCTGCCCCCTCTTCCCAGAACACTCCCCCACCTCCTTTTCCCTTAGATAGGCCAAAATAAACCAAATCCATTGCCGCTGAATCAATTATGGTCCTGGTCGCATAATGCTTTACATGTTGGGTAGTAACCAAAAAGTCAGCAGCTGGAATCCACCAGGTGCTCTGAGCAAGGAAGCTGGCCATTCTTTGCTCACATTTATGGCTTTGGCAATCAGAGGGCTACTATGAGTCTAATCACTTGAAGCACAGTATAAAATTTATAGGGAGCTCTGTTGTGTAAGGAGCTATGCACAAAGGTGGGTGGTTCAAGTTTACCAGCTGCTCCTCAAAAGAAAGTTGGGGAATCTGCGATTTATAGCTACTGAAATGTCTCAGGTAGGAGTCAGTTCCAAATTAGCAACACTTAACAATAACCCAGAATTTCCAAGGCTATAATCTGTAGGGAAGCAGACTGCCACATACTGGGGGAGTGGTGGTGGGGGGGTGGAGCTGAATCCCCCCAGCTAGCAGCTGAGTGTTCAGCTGAGTGTTGAACTGGGGCTCCTGGACAGTTCCTATCTATTAATCCCTTAGGGGCCGGTTCAGATATTCACTCCTCTAAGAACCATCCCCACCTCCATACAGTGGGGGCCTCCTCTGGGCTCTCAAAGACCCCTGGGCTTCCTCCATTACTGTCCTCATCTTCTTAGTCTATCATAGTTTTGTATTTATATTTTACTTAGTTCTTAGTGAATGTTAACAAAGCAAGTTAGATTCTCATTTGCCAGTTTCCACACAGATTATTTAGTAACATTAGTTACATTTATCACAATGTGTCCATTTTCTCCCTTTTTGTTCCTATCATGCAAGCCAGGAGAGAGGCCCTTAGACAAATGACTTTGCAAACAGAAATTCACTGGATGAAGGAACTCTGCCCATGACTCACTGAACAAAGAATTTGGGGGTTTATAGAGATTTAAGGGAACGCTGGTGACTTAGTGATATGAAGGGGTAAACCCGAGGCACCCAGTTCAAATCCACCAGCTGCTCTCTGGGAGAAAGATGGGCAATCTCGTCCCTGTGTGACTTACTACCTCCAAAAACCTGCTGGAGGGTCAATCATGAGCTGGTCTGACTCCACAGTACATAACAACAAAACAGAGATTTAAGGACACTCTGGGGGTACAGTTCATAGGGTTGTGCTGCTAACCCAAAGGCTGCGACTCTCTGGAGGTTCGGATCCACCAAGGGCTCTGAGGAAGAAAGATGGGCTGTTTGCCCATGGGATTTACGGCATCTGAAAACCCACTGGAAGGTCAGCTATGACTTAGCTCTGAATTAACAGCAAAGAATTTGAGTTTTTTAGTTTGATGGAGATTTAGGCAGGAAAGAGTTTCCTGTTTATTCATAAAGGAAGATAGACAATTCCAGGAAATAGCCTGTAAAGGAGGGGTTATAATTACATGTATGCACATCTGGTTTTCCAAGATGGACTCTTCAACACTTTTTTGTTTCTTTGTTTTCTTTTCTCATTGTGTACCATCAAATCAGATCCAACTGGCACAGGAGAAGAGTGCCCCTCCTTCTGCAGCGGAGCATCTGGTGGATTCAAACTGTGAGCCTTCGGGATTGCAGCACAGGTTCTTGCCACTAGGCCATCTGAGCTCCAATACTCTTTTTAAGAATGTTTTGTTTTTAGCAAGCTCTGGTGGCCTAGTGGCAAGAAGCTGCACTGCAATCTGAGAGGTTAGTGGTTCAAATCCACCAGATGCTTTGCTGGGGAAGGAGGAACAATCTCCTCCTGTACCAGTCAAATCTGATTTGCCGGTACACACATACAAATAATTTTTAAAAAAAAAGAATGTTTCATTTTTTTCTCTTTCATTTCTCTGGGTTTTTTTCTGTTTTTAATTGTAATTTGAGTATTTACAAAGCACAATGCTTTTTTGTTCAACCATTCATGCATATTTTGTTTTACTACATTAATCTTGCAAATAGGTCTGTCTTAGAAAGGGTGAAACCAGGGCTAGGATGATTTATTATTTTTGTTGTTGTTGTTATGTGCCATTGAGTCGTTTGCGACTCATAGCGACCCTATGTACAACAGCCCTAAACCCTGCTCTATCCTGTGCCAATCACATGGCCTC
>NW_006400052.1:2441242-2460352 GCF_000299155.1 Elephantulus edwardii | reverse complement strand
AAGTGGTATACCATCTATTCCTGGGGCCTTATTTTTTGCTATTTCCTTCAAAGCAGCTTGAACTTCTTCCTTCATCACCATAGGCTCTTGCTCAAATGTTATTTCATTAAATTCTTCTGTTATCTGCTAATCCCTTTCGATACAATGACTCAGTATATTCCTTCCATCTTCTTCTAATACTTCCTGGATCATTTAATACTCTGCCTAAAGCATCCTTGATTATAGCAACTCGAGTTTTGAATTTGTTCTTCAGTTCCTTGAGCTTAAGAAATGCTGAACGAGTTTGGCCCTTTTGATTTTCCGACTCTAGCTCCTCGTACATTTCATTGTGGTATTTTGCTTTGTCATTTTGTGCTGCCTTTTGAAATCTTCTGTTCAGCTCTTTAGTATCTTGAATTCTTCCTTGTGCTTTGGCTTCTCTACGCTCCAGTGCAATCTTCAGACGGTGCCTGGCTGTCCTTATTAACCATTCTCACTAGGACACAGTAGTTGGGTGCCAGGTAACATGGAAAGAAAATGGTAAACAAAGCCCAATTTCCTAAAAAATGACAGCCTAGGTGGCCTAGTGGCAAGAAGTCTTTTCTTCCTCTTCTGTCTTTGTAATGACCGTTTGCACTCTTCCTGGATGATACATTTGACATCCTCCCCCAACTCACGTGGTCTTCGCTCATTAGTGTTCAAGGCCTCAAACCTGTTCCTGAGATGATTCTGAAATTCAGGTGGGATGAAATCAAAGTCATACTTTGTCTCCTGTGGGTTTGGTTTAATTTTCCTCAGCTTCAGCTTGAACTTGCATATGAGTAGTTGGTGGTCTGTTCCACAATCAGCCCCTGGCCTAGTTTTCACAGCTGATACTGAGCTTCTCAAGCGGTTTTTTCCGCAGATGTAATCGATCTGATTCCTATGCATACCATCAGGTGAAATCCATGCGTATTAATTTTTGTGTATGTGTACCGTCAAATTGGATCTGACTGGTACAGGAGATTGCCCCTCCTTCTCCAGCAGAGCATCTGGTGGATTTGAACTGCTCACCTCTGGGAATGCAGTGCAGTTTCTTGTCAGTTGGCCACCCGAACTCACCGGAGGCTAGGATTTTGAAGCTCTGTCTTACATACTTTGGGCATGTGGCCAGGAGTGACTGATCCTTGGAGAAGGACATCATGCTCAAAAGGGTGGAGGAGAGGAAGACCCTGGATAAGATGGATCAATAAAGCAACTAGGGCAATGGGGGGTGGATGTACTGGAGTCAGTGACACTGGCTCAGGGCAGGCTTCAGAATTATTGTACACAGGATCGCTATGAATCGCAGGCGACTTAACTACACATAACAACAACAACATTAATCTCAATACCAATAAAATAATTACACTCTTCCTTTGCTGTGCGATGCACTGCTGAGAGATGAGCTTCTCAGGGTGGAAGGCACTCAAACACATGATTGAGCGCATGGCACCGGGCCAGGCAGTGTTGTTGTCTATGGTACACAGGGTTGATTAGTCAGGACTGACTCAATAGCAACCAACAACATAATATATGCAACTCACAGTCTCTCCTTCCCCCCCCCCCCTGCCATCACTGACCTTTCCCAGGGTTTCCCAGGCTGTCACTCACACAGGAAGAGATTGCCCATTTTTCTCAAAGGAGCTGCTGGTAGAGTCAAAGCACCCTTGCGTTAGCAGCGCAGATCCCCATGGACTACACCACCAGAGCTCCCTATTAGCCCAAGGCACATTAAAATACTTGGTCTTATTTGCTCCTCACAGCCCTAGGAGAAGAATATTATTCTCATTGCAGAAAGGAAACTGACAATGACAGAAAAGAAGCTGCTTGTCTCAAATCCCCATAAATAACTATGAGAGTCCAAGTTCAAAACTAGGGTGTTAGTCTCTGAGTCTCATTTCCTAGAAATCACTAAGAATAGCCCTCACCGTCACAATTCAAGGCAAAATAGTCCTGAATTGTAACTGCCCTTCTGGGCCAGAGGGAGTCCTGGTGGTGCAGTGGATTAAAAAGCTAGGCTGCTAAATGAAATATTGTTGTCTTCCCATCAGCTGCTCAGAAGGTAAAAGATGAGGAAGTCAGCTTCCACAAAGATTTACAGCCCTTTAAATGGTGAAGTTGTTGTTAGGTGCCACTGAGTCAAGCATGATGTCTTTTTCCAAGGACTGACTGGCCTCTTCTAACAACATGCCCAGTGTTATGAGAGACAAAGTTTCACCAACCTTCCCTCCAAGGATCACTCTGGCTGTACCTTCTATGATACGTATTTGTTTGTTCTCTTGGAAGTCTACGGTTATATTCAATACTCATCTCCACCACCACAACTCAAATGCATCAATTCTTCTTCTGTCATCCATCTGTTCAACTCTCAAATACATAGCAAGTAACTGCCCAAGGTCACGATGACAGTAAGTATAAGAGTTCTACTCTATCCTACAGGGTCACCATGAGTTGGAATCAACAAAGCTGCAATGGTTTGTGTTTCGTTTCATTTTAATCTGGGTTTGGGTCCGTATCTTCCATGAGACGTCAAGGCCCTCTAGAATAGGGCTTAGTGGGACTGTAACCAGAGTGTCCAGTCTTCTAGAGTAAGACTTGGCCCAAAACCCACTCTAGGAATTCTGCAAGTGGATGAAAGAATGCATGAATGAATGAACTAGTGAATGAGTGAGTGACCCAAGGCGGCCCCACTCACCCTCGATGAGCCACTCGCAGTTGCCATTGACGCTGTAGTTGCCTGCACCATCCGTCACGAAGCCTGGAGCCTCCCGCAGCACCTGTCGCTGTCCCTTGCAGTCCCCTGACCTGGCCCCTGGGCACAGCGGTCCCAGCATAGCCAAGGCCAGGGCCAGGGCTCTGGCCAGAACTGGGACCGGGGCCATGGCTACCTCCTGCACAGACCCTTAGACAAAGGACAAGTCCTAAAACCCCCTAGAGGAGGCCCCACCTGGGGTGAGCCCCTACAAAGGAGATCCTGTGGACGGAGCACGCCCCAAACAGGTGGCGAGGTCCACGAGACTCGGCTCCTAGGAAGGGAATGGCTGCTGTGGGCAAGTTCTAGAAGCCAAGGGGTGCGCTCAAATAGAGCTATTGGAGGCCCTATGGCCAGGGCTGTTACCTAGTCCGCTATGGACACGAGCCTCCGTAGACTGGCAGCGCCCCCATAAACAGTACTCAGCAGCTACAGCCGCAGGCCTCTATGGGCCGAACGGCTTTATAAACGAACGGGCTCCCAGGGACGTAGGGCCTTACAGCCCGGTGGGTGCCTCCATATATGGGGCTGAAGGGTGATGCGGGCCCTAGCCCGCCAAGCCCCGACGATCCCTGAGAGGTCCCTCCAGCCGGGAGCGGGGCGCTGGCTGGTGCCCGGGGCAGAGCCCGTCTTCAGGGGCTCGGGTCCCGGACCCCATAGAAGCGTTCTTTGCTCACCCACCCGCGCGCCTCCCTCCTGGAGCCAGATAGGCCAAATCAGAGAGTTGAGGGGACGCTCGGGCCAGAGCGGCCCCAAGAAGCCCTGTTGGGATGCCGAGGGGGCGGGGGCCAAGCGGCCGCAGTGGGGCCGATGGAGAGGAGGCGAGAAGTCGCAGGCTGTGGGTCAGAGCGGCCCTTGGAGGACTGCGGAGCGCACAGCCCCACCCCTCTGCAGAGGGCGACTTCCGGAAACTGCCCCGCCCATTTGTTTCCGGTCGCATGCGCAGCACTGACCTCCTTGGCATGAGAAGACATGTGCAGTGCCAATCTCGTAACCCGAACGGTAGAGCGCCTCTACTGCCGACTGGGTAAGGGAGGATAATAAAAAGGAGGTTCGGCAAAGGACTCTGCAAGATGGTTTACACCTTCATTGTTCCTAGATGCCAAGTTAGCATTCAAGTCAGGTTATGCAGGCCATTTCCTAGGTACCAGGAGCCTTTGGTGTCTCTGGTTAAACAACTGCTGCTAATCAAAAAGTCAAGGATTTGAGCCTATCAATCACTCTGCAAGAGAAAGATTTGACAGTCTCCTTTCATAAAGATTACAGCCTTGGAAACGTTGTTGTGTACCCTGTACCCACTCTTAGCTGACCCTCCAGAGGGTTTAGTTGATCTCACACAGAAGATTGCCCATCTTTTTCCTTCAGAGCAGCTGGTGGATTAAAACCGCGTGCTCTTGGGTTGGCAGTGCGACTCCTTATCGCTAAGCCACCGGATAGCTCCTTTTGGTGAAACACTATAAAAAAAAAAAAGTCAAAGATCAAAGTCATTGCCAGGGAAGTCCGAACCCTTTCATAGCTGACGTTCCAGCAAATCCGCTGTAAATCGCATGCTGAGGCTGAAAATCTCACAGGAGAAAATTGCCTTCCCCATCTCTATAGCCACTGGTGGATTCAATCCGTCACTTTTGGATTAATACCAGAGCTCTTCTAGGATCCAAATGAACTAGGCAGGAGTAGGTTCGGGTTTGGTTTGCCAATAGAGCTTACTTGAGAGCTCTGGTAGCCTAGTAATAAGAAGCTGTGCTGCAATCGCAAAGCCCACACGGTTCAAATCAGTGAGCTCCATAGGATGCTGAGCAATCTCTTCCTGTGTGAAAAAACGCTAGAGGGTCTGCTATGGGTCGGTTCCTAGTCAACGGCCCACAACAAAAGGCTACAACACTGTAACCAACCACTTCGTGCCAAATGCTCTTCTGAGCACCATTACGATGTGAAAGAGGACAGACACCTTATGGATTAAAAACTCAATGAATCTTCTTTATTTTGGCAAGAAGGGGAGGGAAGCCTTTCTGCCTGGGACCTGAGGGACAGCTCCCTTGTTGGAGAGAAAGTCCACCAGGCAAAACAGGTCTGAGGTTTTAGAGATCCGAGGGCGGGTTTTCAGAGCAATCCAGTTTCCCAATCTCCGTCCTGGGAGCGGTGGCTCGGTGCCTCGGAGTCCTGGAGCGTTCTGATGGTCTCGCGAAGGTCCCGGGTCCGGTGGGGTCAGAGGTCTCGGAGGGGGGCAGGGGGCCGGAGGTCGCGGAACAGCGGGAGCCCAGAATCCGGCGCCGCTCGAGGCGGGGGCTGAGGGAGGGGACGGGGAGAGTGGCTCCCGCGGGACCGTTTGGCACAAGAGTGGGGGGCGGGGGGCGGGGCGCAGGGCACCCTCACCTGGGCGCTCGGGGGTGGGGGCGGCCTGGGATGGCCGAGCCTGTGTTTGGGATAGGGCAGGGGTCCGGGCCCGGCGCGCGGCCCTTGGGGCAGGAGGGACAAGGGTATCACACCGGGGGAGCAGTGCCCCCGGCCGTGTGCATGCTGAAGTACTCGGTGAAGCCGGTGTGCGGCGCCGCCGTCTGGGGCACGAGCGGCTGGTAGGGCGCCGTTGGGCCATCCCAGCCCCGATCGGCCGATTTAGGGAGCCGGGCGGGAGAGGACGGGGAGGCTGCGCCCGGCTCGGCCGTGGTCACCACGCGGCCCCTCGGGGCCACCGCTGCCGCCACCGCCGTTTCCTCCACCTGCTTCCCGGCCTGGGAGGGGGGTCAGGGTAAGAGGCCGCCCGGGAACCTCGGGGTGCAGATGCGGCCCCGAAGTCCTGCCCCCTCCCCCTAAGACCCTTTCTCCACCCCAGCTGCGGGCGCCCGGGTCAGTCCGGGAAGGAGCGGGTGGCGGGGCGCCTAGGCAGCGGGGCCAGGTACTCCAGGGGAGGTGTCGGGGCGCGCCGGGCGAACTCAGGCGGTGGCCGGGGAGGGCAGGGAGAGCCTCGGAAGGCAGGCGGCGGGGGCACGGCGCGCGGCGTCGGCGGGGGCGTGCGCAGCATCGCCAGGACCCAGTCCGGCAGGGTGGGCGCGGGCGCCGGGAGCCGATCACGGCGCGGCAAGGGGACGCGGGGCGTGCAGAAAGCGGGGGGCGGGCTCAGACGCCCAGGCGCGGGGGGCGGCGGCGGGGCCGGGACTGGGGTCAAGTACTCCAGGGGCGGCGCCAGCAGCTCCTCGGGCGCCTGGGGCGCGGGGCTTACGGAGGAGGCGGGCGGGGGGATGGAGAAGAGCTCCGTGAAGTTGGGCACCGAGTCGCTGATGAACGTCACGTTCCCATAGACGTGCTGCGGGAAGGACTTGGTCCCGGACTGGCTCCCTCCCGGGCCTGGAGCACCGACCGAGGCGATCTGCGACGTTCGCACGTGGTATGGGAAGTTCTTGTTGGCAGCAGACGGGCGTGTCATGATCTGGGGCGAGGGGCCAGACAAAGTTGGAGAAGCTCTGTGAAGGCTGCCCCCATAACCGTGGGGCCCAAAGTAACCCCCTACACCTGACACCCCCATACTACATTCTTTCAGACTGAATTAGGTGACCCCTTGGGCTCTCTTGAGAGCTCTGGTAGCCCCGAAGTGAGTAGCATTTCTAACCTAAAGACACTTCCCTGGAGGCTGGAATCCTGAGGGGGGGATATGAATAGTCTGCTCCCCGTGCAATTTACAGCCTAGAAAACCCGTAGGAGGACGAGTTATGATTCAGTTTGACTCCATTGCACTGAGGTGAGGTTTTCAGGTTCTCAATGTGCCCTAGGCTTTCTCCCCTGACCTCTGACCTTCCCCCATCACCACTCTTGTTAAACTGCCTGTGTTTCCTCTACCAGAGCCCTGGGATGTCATTAATTGGTTAAGCTTCAGTGTCCTGTGCTGTTCAGTTCACAGCCAGGAACCACACGTGGTCATTTAAAGCCATTAAAATGGTCATTTCTAAATCACACTACCTACATGTCAAATGCTCGAGGTATGAAGACAGCACAGTTATGGCCTATTTCCACAGACACAGAATGTTCAACTGGACAGTAACTGATAGAATGGAGAATGTCAGTGTCATGATGGTAGATACTTGACAGTTCCATTCTCAGCTGAATCTGTAGTGCCTTCTAGAACAGTGCCTGACACACAGTAAAACTCAAACTTTCATTGCTGTCAAGTCAGAACTGACTCCTAGCTGACCCTCCATTAGGTTTTTGAGGCTGTAAGTCACACAGGAAGAGTTTGTCCATCTTTTTCCTGCAGAACTCCTGGTGGATCCAAACTGCCAGAGAGATGCAGTGCAACTCCCCATGGACTACACCACCAGGGCTCAGTGGAATGCAGTAAGCCCTGAGTAGACATCAGTGAGATGTAGGGGTGTCCCTTGGATTAGGCTAGGAGACCAGGTCTATGTGTGACTCCATCCCTGCCAAGCCCCGAGAAGTCCAGCACAGTCCCTCTAAAGTTATGCTGAGTAAATGAACAAGGAGATGAACTGAGTGAGCAGTGAAATAGTAGTGCTACGCTATAGTGAGCATTTCTAGGAAGGGAACTGGCTGAAGGGGAAATGCAGCAGAAAGGACGTTTGGCATTCTGCGCCTGCACCCTGCTCCCAGCTCCACAGCTGACTGCGTGTAGGATCTGGGGCACGTTGATTAAACTCCCTGAGCCTCACTGGGGAAAAGGGATTGTGGTGTCTGCTTAGAAAGATGAGGAAATGGTGAGAATGAAAACCACTGATGTAGGTCCTGATGGGCTCTCAGTGTTTCTTCCCTCTGTCCCTGCCTGGCTTCCTGCAGAGCATGAGGATCAACAGACGTGTGTGTGTGTGTGTGTGTGTATGTGTGTGTGTGTGTGTGTGTGTGTGTGTCTAAATCACTGACATACTCTATGGGTGCAAGATAGGAAACCTGGTCCCCACCACTGCCAGCTGAATATACTCTCTACACAAGGTACAGTGCATACCCCCACAAACATGAGTTGGGGTCCTTGGTGATGTCTATTTCTGTCTCCCTTGTGTGCAAGACCTTGTGGTGTGTTGTTGAAGAATAGTACTCAAAATTTCCACCCTGCTACCAAAGGCCATGGAGCTCTGGCAAGTCACCTCTCTTCTCTGGGCCTTAGCTTTCCCTCACTGTATAGTGGATACAGCAACTGATCTGCCCAGTTTGGGCAATTAGATAAGAGGTCATGAACACATGAGTTAAGTGGTGGATGAATGCATCAACGAATGAACGGATTTGAGAAAGTCCAATGAACTGGGAAAACTGAGGTTAAAAAATGACCGGGCTGGTGCTGTTACTCTCCTCATTTCCAGGTGTAACACCACTATTCAGATCTAGGGCTTCTTGAACATCTAGGGCCTGTTGACCCCAGGTCAACTCTCCTTTCTGAACAAGTGGCCTGTGATGGAGGTGCAGAGAAGGACAGTAGGGGGAAAAGGTAAGGCAGAGTTCAAAGAACTAGGGAAAAGCAGTGGGGATGTAGAAGGGAAATGGGAAAGTCCATCTGGGGACCTGGGATCTGGAATGGGCAATGGGGGAGACAGGGACAAAGGAAGGAGACTTGGAGAAGAGACTTGGACACAGATTGGCGGGAGATGATAAGAAGAGGGTAGACTCTGGGGAGACCAAGTAGACTAGTCTACAGGAACCCAACAAATGCTCTGTAGTGTCTATTGGATACACTGGGCCTGAAGTAAGGGAAATGGATCAAAAGCTCAGACTAGAAAGTGCTGGAAGATCTCATGCATCCTCCACCCAGGGTGGGGGGTGGGGGATCCCCATCCCTACCAGATGGCCATCCTCACCAGGAACACGCCGTGGGCATACAAGTGGATCCCTAGCTGGATGCCATTGACAATCTTCTCCCGGGCCCACTTGGGAATCCCAAAGTTAGCAATCAAGGCCATGACAGGAACCGCAAAGAACCTGAGGGTATTAGGGTTAGAAGGTGATGGAGACACAGCCTCTGTCCGCCACCCACTGCCCACCTCCCTTGTCATGCTCTCATGCATGTTCCTGGTGGTTCTCAAACTAGAGAGGAGTCAATATGATCTTGAAAATCTAGAAGTTAAAGGGGGCCAGGGATCCCACTAGCCTAGGAAATTCTGGGGGCAAGGAATTTAACTTGGTTGGACCCTACTCCAAATCTCTGATTCTAAGTATTTTCTATATATGTAAAATGGATTTGCATTTGGGAAAAGGTCCACTTTCCATCACCATTACACAGGTGAGGAAACTGACACAGAGAGAAATTAAATGTGATCACACATGAGCTTTAGGACTGGGATCTAACCCCAAGTAATCTAGTTGAGGAATCTCCCTATGTTATACCTATCCCCTGTTATGATGATTCATCGAGAATACAGCTAGCTTTAAGTGAATATTTACTATATGCCAGACACACATGTCTCACATATGTTCAAAATAATCTTTCTTAGTAGATATTTTTGATAACCCCATTTTATGGAGAAACAAAGAGAGGGGGGAGAAAGGAAAGTCATTCTTTCAAAGTTACAAAGTGAATGAATGACAGCCTCTGAGAATGGTCATGGGCCTCACTGAGAAGGATCTGAATTGGAGCTGATCCTTTCTGGGAGTCCAAGGAGTTAAGAACAAAACCGGGGCCCACCATGTCTCACCAGAGGGTGTAGGCAGCAAAGAAGGGCACATAAAAGGGCTGTTTCTCCGGGAAGTGACGTAGGGAGACGAGGACGGCATAGCAGAACCACACATAGGCTGCCACCTGCAGCCCAATGAGCCCGTAGCCTGCTGGTGACTCATATGTGTACAATACCTGGCCTGGGTCAAAGAACTGGTCCCAAGGAAGAGGAGTTATCACAGCTCTGGCATCCGTCCCTCCACAGTGGGGCCCTGGATCCCACCCATGGACACCCAGGGAGCAGAGGTCAGCACAGAAGCATGGCAAAAGGGAAGGATGGAGATGGACACACAAAATGTTAGAAAGCACAGAGGAAAAACACAGAAAGGTAAATTCATCAGCTGTGTGTGCCCACCCTTTGCTACTGAACTTATCATTTTGACTCAAAGCAACCCTTAGGACAGAGTAAAGCTAGCTGATAGGATTGGTGGCACTGGGAGTTAGCAGCACCGGGCGCTAGGCTGCTAACTCAGAGGCTGCCCCTCTCTGGCACTTTGAATCCACCAGCGATTCACTGGGAGAAAGATGGGCCATTTCCTCCTGTGTGATTTACCACCTCAGAACCCAACGGAGGACCAGGTAGGAGTCAGTCCTTTCTCAACAGCAATGAGTGTACGAATCTTAAGCCCTGGTTACACTTTGGCCTACTAACCAGAAGGTCAGCAGTTTGAATCCACCAGCTAGTCCTTGGAAGAAAGATGAGGCCATGTCCTCCCATTAAGATTTTACAGCTTCAGGAACCCAATGAAGGTTGCCATGAGTCGGAGTTGACTCAGTGGCAATGGGTTTGGTTTTTCAGTCTAATAATCTAGTGTCCTAACGGGTAAGGTGCAGCTTGAATCCACCAGTGCTTGGTGGGGAAAATACGGTTAATCTTCCTATGCAATTTACAGCCTCTGAAAAACTGCTGGAGGATCAGCTATGAGTCAGTTCTAACTCAAAGGAACATAACAATAAAATAATCTTTACAAACAAGTACTGTTAGCATAATGGTTTACATGTTGGGTTGTTAGCCTAAAGTCAGCAGTTTGAACCCACCAGCTGCTCCATGGAAGCTTTTCATTAGCATCAATTCTGTGAGATAGGTCTCATGACTGAGACCTGCACAGGAAACCGCAGCTAGGAAGAAAAATTCGTTGGCCAAAGCCGTACAGGGGACTAAAGGCTTTGAGGGAGCCCCTCTGGTGGGTAAGATCTGGTGGGGAAGAGGCTAGGGTAGGGGCACCACCCATGAGGAAGAGCGATGGCAGAATGGACAGTGTGTCTCCTGAACTCTTCGGCACGACATAACGCATGAGTGTGACAGACAGTGAGAGACAGAGGGAGGAGGAAGAAAGCCACTCAGCGTGGTGACGAGAACACACTTAGACAGATGGAAAGGCGAAAAAATGCAGAGAGGGAGAGATTAGCCGAGCTGGAATAGTGCAAGGTGGGGAAAGGCTAGCAGAACCGTCAAGGAGACGCCAAAAGCTTGGAGAGCAGAGGGAGGGCGGAGCCTGGGAAGGGGCGGGACTCACTTCGGCCTCGTAGATGAGCAGCACTACGTGGGTGAGGGTGTACAAGGTCATGTAGACAGATAGCTTCACGGAGCCTGAGTGGCTGATGCGGCCCCTGGCAGTCGGCCATTAGGGGAGACAGTGGGGCAAATGCAGTCAGGGAGATGGGGACGGCCACCCCCAGCCCTGCTTCCCCAGCCCAACCCTCCCAGGAACGCTCCCTCCCACCCAGCCCGGGCACCGTGTCACCGTGAATCCCTTCCCCAGAAGGATGAGCATCAGGAGGAAGATGAGGAAGCTGGAGGAGAAGAGCAGTTTGGCTGAGAGAAGGGAAGAGAGGGAGGCTCAGAGATAGGGCTTCCAGACCCCAGCTGAGGCTACCCCCACCTCCCCTGGCCCGCCTTCACTCACCCAAGATCTTCAGACTCTCATTGCCAATGCCATCAGTGGCATACTGACCCCAATAGATGCAGAAAAACAGGAGGCTCAGGACTGGAGGGATGGACAGGGCAGAAGCCAGCTTTTGAACATTGCAGTCTCTCCTAAGCCAGGAGTCCAGAACCTCAGCTCCCTCCTCCCTCAGTCCCAGGAATCCAGACCCCTCTCCTCCCTCAGACCCAGGGGACCAGGCACCCAGCCCCCTTTTCCATCAGACACTGGCATCCTGACCCTAGCCCCCACTTTCCTCAATTCCAGGAGCTCAGTTACCTGCCCCTCCTGTTTCAGGACCCAGAAGCCCAAGCCCTCAGTCCTTCTTCCCCCAAAATGCCAAAAAGGAGTCCCCCAAAGGGATGCTCTAAACCTCACCTTCCACTCCTGCAGCTGCCATGAACATTTTATAAGTTGTATGGAGCAACTGACGGCCTTTCAGCAAATCTGAGAAGAGGAGAATGGAAAGTTTGTTCCTGGGCAGGAAAAAGTGAGGAGTGCCTATCCTCCAACCCCACTCTCGTGTCTTTGGACACCCTCTCCCCACAAGGTCCTAGACTCACATCCAAAGTAACAGGAGAGGAAGAAGATGAGGATGAAGATGAGGAGGAAAGTCACGTCTGTCTCTAGAATTCCTGTGAGATTGTGGATGGAGAAGATATTGTTGTGTCCCTCGGCAAGCAAGTGACTGGACTCCCACAAAAACTCTGACTTTAAGGTCACTATGCGCTCACCAAACTCATCGGCCGAGAAGTGGCGGGTCCAGAAGGACTTGCCATTGGTGAGGACCATCTCATACTCCAGCTGCAGCCCATCTCCCTGTAGGAAGTGTGGGGGCCTAAGGGGGCGTCCCTGGGAAAGTAAGGGGTCAGCAGAGAGGCAAGGAGGAGATGGCCCAGGCAGCCACAACAACACAACATCTTACCCCACATTTGCTGAGTGCAATGTACCACCACCTTTCACGAACCGAGCGGAAGCTGCGGCCACTAGAGCAGCTCAGGTAACGGGTTCCCTCCTCTGACACCACCTGATAAGGAGAAAGAAGGCTGGATTCCATCCTCTGTCACCTCCCAGACCCCTCATCACCCACCTACTGACCAACCTGGGCCCCTACCTGACAGCCGGACCAGGCGTACTGGGTGGTAAGGTTGATGACCTGGTTATTCTCTGGCCTGATCACTGACTCCTTGGCCAGGCAATCCTAAGGAGGCAGGGGCTGGGTTACTTTCTGGCCAGCCATGATCTCCTATTGCACCCCCTCCTCCTCACGGTCCTCACCTTGTCCCCTGCCTTGTACACGGCAGGCCACTGGGATGGGTCGTCGAAATAGAGCAGGATGTTCTGACAGCACTTGGCCTGCAACCCCCAGAGATTAAGCTGGGGTAGCCCCAAGGGCACATCCAGCCTCAGGGTGATGAGTGGCTAGGGCAGACTCACCTCAGGGTAGCGGAAACGAAAGTCCAGCCGGCCGTAATCCGAGAGGAAGCAAAATCTTGTCAGAAATACCCAGTCCTGTAAAAGGGGCCTGGTCAGCTCTTCTTGCAGTTCCTGGGCCCAGGTTTCTCTCCTCTACCCTGACACTTGGTATTCCAAGTCCATAAGGAGACCAAGTTGCCTCCAAAATTCTTCTCTCCTTCACTTTGAGTCCAGAATTTCCATCCCCAGACTTTCTCTATCAGACCCCTAAGATTCCTACCCTCTCCCTAAACAGTACTCCTCTCATTTCCCAAGTGCCTAGAGAAAGACTCCGTCTCCTACTGGCCAGATCCCCAGCCTGGTTACCTTCTGTCCTGGCCACTGTCCATCATCTCCCACCCCACCCCCAGTTAGTCACACACACACACACACACATCCCACGGTGGTTGGTCCAGGAGACCATCCCCAGGCTAGTGGATCTTGCAAACGGCTCCCACTGGGTCCAGAGCAAGAGGAACTCAAGGCTCTCTGTAGAGTGAAAAGTGCTATCCCTTCAGCACCACGGTGGCGGCCCTCACCCCCTCCTAAACTCCGACTCTCCCAACCGCCCCCCACCCCGCCCAGCTCTGTCCTTCACGTTCCTCCTGCACCCTCAAGGCTGACCTCGACCTCACTGGTCCCCTCAACCCCAACCCTGACCCAGGCCCCTAGCCCCCCGCCGCCATCACCCGTCAGGGCACTGAGGATCCGTCCCCGAGCAGCGGCAGGGGGCGGGGCAGCGCCCTCTCCGCCCCCTCCCTCCGATCCCCCGGGGCCCAGCCAGCGGCTGCTAGGGGATCCGCGCGCTCACCTCCTTGGAGCTGAGGTTGCCCCGCACGTACTTGGCCCGGGCGCGGGGGGGCAGCGGTAGCAGGAGCAGCAGCAGCGGCGGCAGCAGGCGGCGCAGCGCGGGCACGCGCGGGGGCTCCATTCCTCCCGCTCCGGCCCCGGCCCGGCTCCGCTCCCGCTCCAGCCCCGCGACGGCGGCGAGAGCGCGCGGACCGGCCGCCGCGCGCCCCCGATTAAAGGGGCCGTAGGCCGCTGCGCTCCCCGCCCCCTCCTCCAGGACAAGCCAGCGGGCCCCTTCCTGTGTCCCTGTGGGACAAGACGCCACTTTCCCAGTCTCTGCTACGCTGCCCCACTGTCATCCTTGCTCTCCCCTCGAAGAGTCTCATTGACACTTCAGTCTTCCTGTGTCCTAAAGTGAACTCAACGGCACCTCTCCTGAAGGGTCCCCAAATCCCAGATCCTAGTTCTGTCCTCACACACTTCCCCCAATTTAGCCACCAAACATTTTCTTCCTGGTTCACCCTGCCTCCATGACAGCTACTCCAATTCCGTACCCATCCCTGAGTTAAGAGACAGTCTCTCACAAGAGAAGGCAAGTAATTTGTCCTGGGTCACACAGCATGACAGTGGCAGAGTCCTCCGTTAAAACTACCCAAACCCGAGCAGTTGAGAACTCAGACAAGTTTCGAGGATGCCGCCCAAAAGAAAAAGCTGTACTGGAAAGGCCGGAAAAGGGGAAGCAGCCTCTGGAAGTAACAGTGCTAACAAGATGACTCAGGGTCCTAAAGGTGGTGGCAGTGCAATAAAGGTCAGGCACATTCTGTGTGAAAAATATGGCAGAATTATGGAAGCCATGGAAAAGTTAAAGTCTGGAATGAGATTCAATGAAGTGGCTGCACAATATAGTGAAGATAAAGCCAGGCAAGGGGGCGACTTGGGCTGGATGACCAGAGGGTCCATGGTAGGACCATTTCAAGAAGCAGCCTTTGCCTTGCCTGTGAGTGCACTGGATAAGCCTGTGTTTACAGACCCTCCAGTCAAGACAAAATTTGGATACCATATTATTATGGTTGAAGGGAGAAAATAAAATCATACGAAAATAATAATCTAAAAAAAAAACTACCCAAACCCACTATTTAATCCTTTCTTGTCCCTGATATTAAAGTGGTACCAAATTGCCATGCAATAGCTGTAGTGGCTTTGTGAGACACTCGGAACATGGATTTTTAAATGAATTGAATGTGTTTATATAACCAACTTGCCACTTCCTCTCCACATGACCTTGACCCAATCATTCAACTTTGTGATCTCCTGGCCTGGCCCTTCCACACTTGCACAGAAGCAGCCTTCCAGTTCTTGCACTAAGGACCTGATCATTTCCCGGGTGGACAATCAGAAACCCCTGAAAAGCTTTGCACTGCACAATTCAGATTTTCCCTGATAGAACTCCCACAGATATCTCTAGCTTCACTCTCATTCCACCTGTCAAAGGAGGGCTTTGTGGCTTGGCTTGTGCCACATGTTGCCATGAGGACTGCCGGTGTGCCGCCTGAACAGAAGCCCAAACCAAAATTACTTTAAAAGAAAATCTTGTCAGATATGTAATATTAGACAACTGAGTAAAAAAATTATGTATCATAAAGAAATCTGTGGGCCAGATTCCTTCTACATGTATTGCCCCTTTTCCATTCCTGCCTTAAGCCTGCACATGCATGCTTTCTCATGCTCCACAGACCAAGACCCCAAATACTACTCCCTCTAGGTCCCTGCAACAGGCTAGGGATGTGGGTTAAGACTGAATGCACCCACATTCCAGGCTTTACACATTCTGTTCCCCTTGGCTGAAATGTTCCATTCCTCTTCTAACAGTAAGCTTGTACCATTCTTCTCCCTCACCACTACTTTTTTCAACTTTGTGTGAAAGTTTACAAAACAGAATGGTTTTCCAGTTATACATATTTCAATTCATGGTACTTGATTACAATACTCAACATTGCAACCACATTCTCCCCACTTCTTCCCAGCGCTACTCATTTCCATGAATCCTTGTATTTTATCCCTTCCTGCCTTCTGAACTCGATTTCTGGGAAGATGCTGCCCTTTTGATTTTAATTGGTTTATTAATGAGTTTAGTGACTTCCTAGTGTTCACCTTATATAAAGGCTATCTATTGTTTGGCTGAAAGTTGAGCCACAGGACTTTTTACAGATCTTTTTCAGAACCACAGCCACTGGGGTTTCTGGGCTTGCCACTGACTGTGAGCTTAGTCTGACTTGCTCTGGGGCCCCCAGAAACACCAGCATTCAGAGACTGGCATGCTGGTGACCTCAATGTGTACACGTGTCAAAATTATTTAAAGTCTGAGGATTCCTCCTTGCTATGAGTCCTAGGAAAGTGGCAAGTAACAGCATTCTCCCTGTCATCTTGAACCCTGAACTCAGAGCAGAATCAAACTGCTTCTCCTAGATTCTTGTCCTCTGCCAGCGACTCATTGAAAAATTAAGAGAGACATGAAGAAGGCACTTTATTGAGGTAAGGGGCAGTCTGGGATTCCTGCCCCAACCCCCCACCCCTGCCTTGGCTTCACTCTCATCAGTACAGTCTCATGGGTGGAAAGGACCAGGCCTCAGGGCTGTTCTGGGCTACCACCCAGGAGAGGCTAGGCAGTGGGGCAGGAGGACTGGGGCTCCACTCTAGTGCTGAACTTCTAAGCAACAAAGGAGATGGTGGCGGAGGCATGGGATGCGATAGGCCAATCCCCCAGGGTCGGGAAGGGGGTGGTGTGGCTGCCAACCAGATGCTTTTCAGTAGGTCAAAGGCTGTTGGGGGACCCCAGGCTGCCTCAGATGGTGAAGTTACTGAGGGTATAGGGAGTGGCCTGGAACCCACTGCTGGTCCCAGGCTTGCTTTGTGTGCAATGGAACTGTTGGAGGCAGGTGCCATGGTGAAGGCGGGCTCCTTTACACTCTGTAGCCTCCTCTTCCATCCCTCTCCTGGAACTTTCTTGACACTGCTGATCCAGGAGGGTGTCATCTTCCGTCTCTCAGGGTTCCTGGTCTTGACTTCTGGCACAGAAAAAGAAGTATGGGTGGCAGCTAAACCAGAGCAGGCGAGGGGTAGGGGAGTACAGTGGAAAGGAGGTGGGCTCACCTGGCAAGTGTGGCTGACCCTGTAGGACCAAGGTAAGGTCGGGAACATGGCCATGGCAGGCCTGTAAAGTGCCCACAATGATGTCCCTAGCCTCCTGAACCAGGTTCCTCCTGGAGAAGGCCTGAGGCAGAATCAGCTTGAACTGCAACTCCCAAAGAAGCTGACTCAAGCAAGGTAGATTTGGGGGACTTGGTGGGCCTGGGCACAGGTTTTCAGGCAACTGGTTCTCTTTGCCCCTTAACTGTGGGGATGATTCTTGGGTGCTGCCCTGGAGTGGGGAAGGCTTGGTGGGAAGTAAGGGGGTATCTGGCTCCACGGCCCTACTGCTAAGCAGTCGTGCCACATCCAGCGATTTAACCTCATGGCTGAAAAGACCCCAGTGCTCCCGGCTTAGCCGGCCTTGGGTTATAACCACGAGCTTGTGGGCAGCAGGGGCTACAGGATTCTGGGAGGCCACAGTTGGCTTCCGATGGGTCACAGCAGGCTCCTGACTGGCCACTGGAGGATCCTGGTGGACCTTGGGCCGTCGGCTGCCTACCAGGGCCTCATTACGCTCCCGCCTGGTCTTTCGCCGGCGGATGCGACCAGGTTTTTCTGGATGCTGCTGTAAAGGCTGGGAAGCTGGCTTCCAAGGGTCCATGGTGTGCTGGAAGATAAAGACAAGGCCATTATCAGCACAAAGATAAGCCATAAAGCTAAAAGTGGATAATGAGAAGAAGAGACAATTTGGAGTGAGTGGAGGAAGTACTTCTGAGGCAGAAGAGAAAGGCAAGCAGGCAGGAAGCTAAAGGGAGGGGCAGAGACACAACTGGGAGGGGACAGGGATGAGAGAACTGAATATTTAAGGTTATTGGACAAAGATGAACAGTTAGAGCTGGAAGGGACAAGTCAAGGTATAAGAAAGAATTCTAGGAAACAGAAGACAAAGGATTGAAAAAGACTTGAGGGGCAGATAAGGAGCATGGGAGTAGGGAGAGGTCAAAGCAGTCAGGGAGCAATGTTAAAGAAATACAGGACTCGTAGAAACAGAAACATGGAGAAACTGGAAGACAACTAGGAGGAGAAAAGGAATCATTAATGGAGAAGGGATTATGAACAAGGGAATGGATCACAAAACAGAGATTCAAGGGCTCCAAAAGTAATTATGGGCAGAGAAAACACCTGAGGATAGACGTGGTAGAGCAGAATTCAGAAAGCAGGAACAAATAGAGAAAAACAGAGTATGAGTAGCAAGAGCAGCAAAAGGAAAGAAAGATGAGAACACATCAGGACAGAGGCCTGGTCACGAGAAGGGGGCCTAGGGTAGGACCCAGGCAGGGTGGGCAGTTGAAGGGAAGCGGCAAAAAGAAAGGAGGACGGACAGGTATTGTTGACGGCGGCAGGATGGGGAGACGCACCTATCCTTTTCCTGCCTTATCGAACCCCGTCCTACTTCCACCCCATGTGGCTAAGGGCGCAATTGCTCCTTTTCTGCTGGGACCCCAGTTGGCCAAGCCGACTAGGGCCCCTACCAACTTCACACCCCTGAGTCTCATGCGCAACATACGCATAGGCGTGCGCATGCGCAGCTTTCCCTTAGCCAATGAGGTCCCAGGCCCCAGGACACGTGATACACAGAGTGCCGGTTATAGTCCCTCACACTCCAGCCTCGTTTTCAGAAACCTCTCCCATCTGCCCCTATGAATTGCCTATCTACCAATTGGATGTGAAGTTCACTAGCTCCGCCCCCTCCTAGAAAGCTGATTCGTTTTGACAGCTTTTGGCCGGTTTTTGTATCAGGAACTAGAAGTGAGATGAGGTTTAAGTGTTTGCAGAAGACCCACAATAATATGCGGACTCCGTCCCCTAACAGTGGCCACCTCCTGAGGACTTGGCCCTAGTTCAGACTTCATCCCTAGTGAGTCAATTTAGCGTCCTAGATTCTGGAACAAATTATCTAGGTTCAAACGTCTAAGCTTGACATATCGGAGCTGTATGGTCTTGGAAAAACTTTAAGCACCCAGAGTCTCAGTTTCCTTATCTATAAAACAAAGTTGATGATAGAACCTTTCCCTCTCAGGGCGGTTGTAAGGATGAAATGACATCTAACTGGAAATCAGGGTCCCTCAAACGTTAAAATCAAGCTATGCCACAGTCAATACTTATCACATCAGCATATCAGCAGTCAAGAAATCAAAAGATACGTTACATTGGGAAAATCTCCTGTTCAAGATTTTCCCAAAGTGCTTAAAGAGCAGTGATGTCAGTTTAAAGACTAAGATGTGCCTGATCCAAGCCATGGCATTTTAAAATTCTTTTTCCCTCCCATTAATTTTATTTTTTTTCTATAATTATATTTTATTAATTTTCATAAACATTTTTTGGGGGACTTGGTGGGCCTGGGCACAGGTTTT
>NW_006400052.1:2423402-2441142 GCF_000299155.1 Elephantulus edwardii | reverse complement strand
TTAAAATTCTTTTTCCCTCCCATTAATTTTATTTTTTTTCTATAATTATATTTTATTAATTTTCATAAACATTTACAGAGATTTTGGGTCCCTCCCATTAATTTTAATAAACGTTTACAGAGACTTGGATTTCCATTCATTCATTGTTGCACTTTTCTCCCTGCCTACCTCTCCCCCTGTTCGCTCTTTTCTCTGAAAAGTAAAAGAAAAATTCTTTCATTGTTATACAATCCCTCCCCCCAAGTCCACTTCACTATGCCGCCTTCATTCTGGACTCCTGTCATGAAATAACACCTAATCATATATCCCTTTTAAACAGTTCTCTCCTTTATCTGTTTCAACACAGTATACATTATTTATCCCCTCTTTCTCAGTCTACTCCAAACCCCTATGTCAGTCCTCTTTTATAACAGTGGCATTATACAGTTTTTGTCTTTTGGTGACTGAGATACTTCACTCAGCATAATGTCCTCCAGGGTCTACCATTTTGAATAATATTGCATGAGTTCCTTGTTTTTTAATGCAGCATAGTATTCCATTGTGTGAATATACCAGAGCTTCTCTACCCATTCATTTGTTGACGGGCACTTGGGTTGTTTCCATCTATTGTGAACAAAGCTGCAATAAACATGGGTGTGCATGTATCTGCTTGGGTGGCAGTTATGGTCTCTTTAGGGTATATTCCAAGTAGTGGAATTGATGGGTCAAATGGTATTTTTTTTAATTAATTTTAATGAAAGTTTACAGAGACTTAGGGTTTTCAGTCATCCATTGTTGCACTTTTCTCCCTGCTCACCCCCTCCCCAGTCAGATGGAATTTCTATTCTCAACTTTTTGAGAAAGAACCATGCAGCTTTCTAGTTTTTTCACAACCTTGCCAGGATTTGAAGTTTACTGTTCTGTTAAATTTTGCTATTCTTACTGGAGTAAGATGATATCTCAGAGTTGTTTTGAGCCATGGCCTTTTCAATTGCTTCTTCATGCATCTGAAAATTGGTCAATGATGCCTTTGAATTGTGGTATTGGAGAATAAATATCCTATGACCTGTCAAAAGAACAAATAAATCTCTTGGAGGACGTGCAGCCAAAGCGAGCGCTCCTTAGAGGCAAGGATGGTGACATTTCATCTCATATAGTTTGGGTATGTTGTTAGAAGGGACTTATCCTTCCAAAAAGACATCATGCCAAGAAAGGTGGAGGGTCAGAAAAAGAGAGGAATACCCTCAACAAGATGGTTGACTGTAACAATAGGTTCAAGCATTTCAGAAATGGTGAGGATGGTGCTGGATAAGGCGAGGTTCAGATCTGTTGTTCAGAGAGTTGTTATGAGTCACAGTTACTTGACACCACCTAAAAATGAAGGAAGGGAAGACCCTCAAGATGATAAAATGACAAAGTGACTGTATAACAATGGGCTCAAGTATAACAAAGATGACATAGGATACGGCAGGGTTCAGCTCTATTGTTGAGTCAGTAGGAGTCATGGTTGACTCGATAGCTCCTAACAACAGTAATAACAGTATTTCTCTTCCTCTAATTAGCCATATTACTGTATACCTGTTCCTTCTTTTTGTTCACTCTTCCTTATCATTTAAAGTCTAGCTCAGATACTAATTCTTCTAGGAAGCTACTCACACTACCACCCAACCCTGACATACTCTCTTCTTCTCTCAGATATCCCCTGATACTTCCCTCAATCACATTTTTGATCATTTCCCTTTTAATCTGTCTGAATCTGATACCTCTATTTAATATTCATTCAGTATTTTTTGAGCAGGTTCTACGTACTAGGCCTCTTTCATTCCTCTGTTCTGGACACCAATGTACCTAGATCCTTTTTGTCATGTTGTTGTTGTGGTGTGCCATTCAGTCAGAACTGACTCATAGATGATCCTCCAGCAAGTTTTCAGAGGAGGAGATTGCCCATCTTTCTCCTGCAGAGCAGCTGGTGAGTTAAAACCGCCTGTCTTTGCACTGGTAGCGTAACTCCCTATACACCAGACCCCCACCGTTTCCCTCATAGAGCTCAAATTTTAACGGAATGAAGCAGGACATAAACACAATATGTGAATTAATCTTGAAACCCCAGCATCACCCTGTAGAAGGAATGAATAGATTTGAAGATTCCACCTGGGAACAAATAGATCTTGAAAGAAGTACAGAGTGCTTCTTAGAGGCAAGGATGGTGAAACTTTGCCTCTCTTACTTTGGGTATGTTTTCAGGAGGAACTAGTCCTTGGCGAGAAACATCATGCTGAGAAAGGTAGAGGGTCAGAGAAAGAGAGGATAACCCTCAACGAAATAGACTACTGCAGTGGGCTTGAGCATAACAGAGATCATGAGGTTCAGATCTGTTGTTGTTCATAGGGTCTCTATGAATCATAGTCGACTTGATGGCCCCTAATCACCACCACCACCATCTGGGAAAAAGACCAGCATTTAAGGAGAGAGTGGAGAATCCCACCTGGTCCAGAAAACAAGGGGCGCGGGGGGGACGGGGTAGGACTGTAAGACGTTGAAGTCTGAGATTAATTCGAAATGAGGGCGACCTTAGGGGGACTTGGCTGTAGATCTAGTTTTCAGTCTAGACAGATCCAACTGAAGTTATGTGTGTGTGAGGGTTTAGGGAGGGTAGCAGAGGCCACAGATCTGCAAGATGAGCTGCAGGAGGCACGCCAGGCTGAACCTGGGCTCCTCGGGCGTCTCTAATTTCCTTTCTCTATTTTGTCCCACGGAACAGAGCCTGTGGTGCCTTGAATGCAGAGATAAGGAATTTCTCGCTATAAGGCCACAAAACACTGGTGCTTTTGAGCAGGGGAGGCCCATGAGCAGATAGGCTCACAAACGCCCTGGTCGTTAGAGTGTCCTTAAAACCACACCTCTAATTTTTAATGTACCATATGGGAGCGTCCTTTTATAGCCACCCCCGCCAGGAAGAATGGATTAACCCACTAGCTCCCCTCCCCCCACCACGTGAATGGGGCACACCCCCCTGCCTCCGTAGGTGGTCCCTTCCGCCCATTTGTCGCCGCCACCACCCCTCCCCCGCAGATGGTTCCTTCCCTGAGGAAGGGCTCTCGTTTCCCCCGCCCACTCTCCCACTCGCCGCTTCTGGCCACACCCGTGAGGCCAGCGAGGTGGTTTCTCCTTCCTCCCTCACTACGCTGGATGGTTTCGCCTTTACCCCGCCCCCCTAGTGCTCGCGCCACCGCCTCCGCTGCTGAGCGAGTGGTCGGGGCGGAAAGAACCCGCACCTAGGCCGGGGCAGCTCACTGCTGGGAAGGGACGGTTCTCCCTGAAATTCCCTCCCCTGCAGGAAAGGCGGTGCCTGGGATCGGCCAGCGCTCCCCGCTGGAGTGCTGCGGCAGCCGGGACTGGTCCATTGTTGCTTGAAGGGGTGAGGGTGGGCGTGGCACCGCCACCTCCTCCAGGAGTGCTCCGGGGCGACCTTGCACATTCATCCTGCAGGAATTCCGGTGCCAAGATGAGCGCGGAGGAGAACCCGGCCAGCAAGCCCACCCCGGTGCAGGACGTGCAGGGGGACGGGCGCTGGATGTCCCTGGTGAGCGACCTCGCTCGTCGATTCCCTGGAGTCCAGGGTGGGGGTGGGGCCCCGGAAGGCAGCTGGTTTGTAAATTGGGAAACTGAGGGCAGTTGTGGTGGTGCTGCAAGGCGGGGCGGGTCTCTGAGCGCGAGTACTGTTGACACCCCCTCGTGCGTCCCTTCAGCACCATCGATTTGTGGCGGACAGCAAAGATAAGGAACCCGAAGTCGTCTTCATCGGAGACTCCTTGGTCCAGCTAATGCACCAGTGCGAGGTGAGACCCGCCCTTCTGCCTGACCCATGCCTTTTGCCTTCATTGACACACCTGGACGGAGCCCAAGGCTTCTGGGGCGTTGGGTACCGGAAATAGCCTCAGGTAGCGCCCCACGCTGAGAATCTCAATTTAAGGTGCAGCATTCTGTTAAGAAGATAGTGTGTGCTGTGGCTTTGTCAGGTGAAACTTAGAATAGAATAAGGCTTTGCTGCAAGATGATCGTTTATGGTGAGGCTCTTCATTGTTTGCCTAAGATGGTGCACAGCCCTAATGAGTTTCCATCAAGCAATTATAGAAGCTTTAGTCAAAGTGAAGGTCAACTCTAATATCTTCTGCACAGAGCGGGGCTCAGCCCATCCTTCCACTAAGCGAGGTTCATCCATAATTGCTTTCCATAAAGTGAGGATTCAATCCTTTGTTCATGCAGAGTGAATTTCCAGAGTGAGTCTTGCCTCTAAGGGGTCTGCAGAGAGTGAGATTATGAAGGTTTCCATAAAGTGAACTTTGACCATAAAGGGGTTTGCTCAAGGTGAAGTTGCTCCATAAAGCCAACTTCTCCCGTGATGGCGTCTGGTGAATACTTGGACAGAGGGTGGTCATCCACACTGACCTTGCCCTTGTGCCCATGACACTTCATGCACACAGATCTGGCGAGAGCTCTTCTCTCCTCTGCATGCACTTAACTTTGGCATTGGTGGAGACAGCACCCAGCACGTGCTATGGCGCCTGGAGAACGGGGAGCTTGAACACATCCGGCCCAAGGTAAGTGGAACTTGGGAGGGCACTAGACCATGCTTGGGCAGCCCCTTCTCTGCACCCTCACACCTATTTTCCCCACAGATTGTAGTAGTTTGGGTGGGCACCAACAACCACGGACACACAGCCGAACAAGTGACAGGCGGCATCAAGGCCATCGTGCAACTGGTAAACCAGCGGCAGCCCCAGGCCCGAGTCGTAGTGCTGGTGAGAAAATGGAAGGATGGGGAAGGAAGAATAATGGGGTTAGGACCCCCTCAGATGTAGCCATAGCTGGCATCTGACATGATTCCACATAGCTTGGCACAGAGCACTCATTGGCTGTCAGGCAAAGTCTCTTGGTGATGCTTGCCCACCTATCAGAGCATCATGCTTAATGAGAGTTTCAGGGACCAATTAGTCTATTTTTCCCCAAGGGATTGTGGGAGACTCTGGAGGTACTGAAACATTTAAAGTATCACTGGAATAGCTGAAAAGTGTCACACAGTCCTCTGGTGAATCTAGACTCTGTTACACCTAGCAGGCAACTTTCCTCTGCAAGGGTCACCATCTTGCCATTTTGGGAGTGGTACTTGAAAAGCAGCAGACAATCAGGTTTTGGCTTAATGGGGGTTGGTATGTATCAGGAAGTGCTCCTACACTGATCTCCCACTTTCCCTACCCTGGCATCTCCTTTATCTGTGAGCTTCCCAAGTTGGAAGCAGGGAACAGCTGGCTGGTCAGACATCTCTTTATATCTCCTCTCAGGGTCTGCTCCCACGGGGCCAGCACCCCAACCCACTTCGGGAGAAGAACCGACGGGTGAATGAGCTGGTACGGGCAGCATTGGCTGGCCAACCAAGGGCCCACTTCCTAGATGCCGATCCTGGCTTCGTGCACTCGGATGGCACCATAAGTCACCATGACATGTATGATTACCTGCACCTGAGCCGCCTGGGCTACACACCTGTCTGCAGGGCCCTGCACTCCCTGCTTCTGCGTCTGCTGGCCCAAGACCAAGGTCAGGGTGTCCTCTCGATGGAGCCCACATCATGAGCAGCCTGCCTTCCCACACATTAAATTCTCAATTCTCATTCGTCCCACCTCCTGCTTTGTGGCTGAGTCCATCTGGTACCACTGCCTCATCTTCAATCTCTGGGACCCTGTGTTGTGCTGTACTAGATCTACCCAGGGCAGACATCACCAATCCATCCAAAACACTCCCAATAGGAACACGAGGTGAAACCAGTTTGCCAGCACTGCTTTACAGAAAAGGAGCCCTGGTAGCATACTATACAGCACATTCATCGGGCTGGTAACTCAAAGGGCAGCAGTTCAGATCCATCAGCTGCTCCTCTGGAGACAGATGGGGAGTCTCCTGTTAAGGGGTCACTGTGTGTTAGAATTGACTCAACAGCAGTGGGGTTGAGATCCTACAGCAAAGGAGTCCCTGTTGGCATGAAGGTTAAAGCACTTGGCTGTAAACCAAGTTTGTTGTTCCATCCACTGGCCCCTTTATGGAAGAAAGATGTGTCTTATTTCTATAAAGCCTTGAAACTCAGTGGGGAAGCTCTGCTCTGTCCTTTAGGGTCTCTGCAAGTCAGGATCAACTCATATCAAGGCTTTTGAAAATAGTGATCCACCAGTCAAAGCCTAGTCTTGGCAGTTCTATAATTAGCGCTTTGATCCCAGGTGAAATGCCACTTCCCGCAGTCGTTTCCTGACCCTCCCCGCCCTTAGCAGTGCTCACCCTCCACAGAGTCTCCCCCCAGGTCAGAGACTCAGAGCATCGTGTCCACAGCTGGTGAGTGGGAGGGGTATAACGTCTTTCCAAGGTGCAGTGCTGTCTCTGGCCGCAGGGGGGCAGTAGACACAAGCAGTCAATCCAGTGCACTTATGAGCACGCTCTTGCGTAGACAACTCATAGACTAGTGATGGGTGCATTCCATGGCATGAGTGCCTCTCTGGCATAAACTGTTACCCTAACCCAAAGGTCAAGCATTTTCAACAAAGACCCGGCAATCTACCTCCAAAAATCCAGCCACTGAAAACCTACAGAGCAGCTCTACTTCATGGTTGCCATTAGTGGCTGCAATTAATGACCCTGGGTCTCAGGCCTTCCCCCAAGATGAACACACTGGATGATGGCGCATCAGACACTGTGGGACACTCCCTTTTTGGGCCCAGATTTCCCAGGCACTCTGGCCAAGACTCAGTAAGTGAAGTTGCTCAAAGACCCCCATGGTGCTGGTGAGGGGGCTCAGGATCCTAGAATTGTTGTATCCACCCCACTCATACCTCACAGAAAACGCCCAGGACCACAAAGGGCATGCGCGCCTTCCCCTGTAAAGCAGCAGCGACACAGATGTGTTAAACAGCTTTAATCTCGGTCATTGCGGCTTCGGCACAGTAAGAAATATTGCACATGATCAACATGTTTTGTTCTGGGGAGGGTGAGGGTAAGGGTAAATCACCTTCTTAGAAAGTACAACTCAAGTTGGGAAGGCAGAGGGGGTGGGGAGAGAACCCCCACCATGCCTGTGGCAAAGTGCAGGAGCCCCCACCCCCAAACGAACCTGAGTCCAGCCCCTCTGGGGAGAGAAGGGGTGCATGAACTCCTCCCTGCTCCACAGGTGCCTCCCTGTGGGCCAAGGCCCGCACTACCCTCCAGCTTGAAGCTCTCATACGAGCCATTTTGCATAAAGTACAAATGAAAGAGTCTGAAGGTAACACACTCCAGGATATGTACAGGGGCTCGGTGCGGAGAGAAAGGGCCCCTGTTCCCCTCAGCTGCCCCCCATCACAGGGAGGGAGCTATGGGGGGGAGGGGATATGTACAAGAGGAACAGGCCTCATTCCGCCCCAAACTGGAAAGGACGAAATGGCTTTATTAGGGGGGAGGTAACCATCCTGCCGCCCCGCATTCCTGCCACCTATATACTGTCTGTGTCCTGAGGGGGGCACTGTGGGTCCTGGGATCTTCTCAGGGGTCCCTCACCTGCCTGTGGCAGTTGTGGAGGGTCCAGAGGGTGGGGGAGATGCCTGGGGAAGCCCCTCCCAGCCAGGTTGTCCAGGCCCTGGCTCTGGGGGTGGAGGCAGTGGTGGGGCAGCTGGGGCTGTGCCAGAGTCCGAGCCAGGTGAGGTGGGGTCAGGGACCCCAGCAGGGCTGGGGGTGGGAGCAGGGGCAGTGGCAGTGCCAGTAGGGGACGGTCCAGGAAGAGGGGCCTCAGCTCCAGGGGGCTGCTCCGTGGGTGTGGCTGCCTGCATGATCTTCTGGCGGACCTCTCGAATCTTCAGCTGCAGACAGACCTTGGAGGGGAAGATGTCTGCGTAGCGGGCCTGGAAGGCTGCAGTGGCCTGGGCTGGGGATACAAAGGCATGGGTGTTGGGGCAGGACAGCCGAGGGGCCTGATCCCTGACCACCATTGGCTGACCCAGCGCCCCAGCAGGCTCACCTGAGGGGAAGAAGCCATGGTCCTGGAAGAGCTGCATGACCAGGGCCCGGCGCTGGTCCAGGGTGCGCCGCAGTGATGAGTAGGGCACCTTCTCATACTCCAGCTCCCCGAGCACATCCTCAGCTTCTGTACCTGAAGCAGCGAGGGGACAACGGCAGGGTCAAGACTACAGCAGCTGCCTGACCCACCCCTGACTGGCTGTCCTCCCACTCACTCTCTGGGACCCGCATCCCACCTTGCCCTCTCTCTCCCCTGATGCCAAACTTCTCTTGCAGGCTCTGCTTAGCAGCACCTGTACCTGTTCGGTCAAAGGTGAAGATGTCTCCCTCGCATTTGGCGCTCTTGGGGGTATTGGGCTCAGAGCTGCAGCTCGAACGCCTCCTCATCTTGCGCTTGGGTGATGTGGGATCCTCGGGCGCTGAGTCCAGGTCTGGTCAAACAGGCAGGCTCAGCGGAGGTGGCCCGTCTGTCCTTCACCCCCCCCAACCTGGGTGACCAGCGCTTGCCTACCTGTGGAGTTCTTCCTCTTCTTGCGGTAGGAGCCCAGGATGGCCCTTGGTGAGGTAGCCAGAGACTGCAGGGTAGGGGAGGGCAGTACCTCCTCTGGCCGAAATTCGGGCAGCTCAGCAAAGCGCTCTTCGAAATCCACCTCTGACAGGACCCTGCTGGAAAGTCCACAGGGTCACCTCCCATGTCCAGTGCAGCTGTCCACGCCCATCAAAACCCCCTCAATCCGCAAAGACCCCCCGGGCCATGCTCACTTGTCCACAGAGTCAAAGGTCTTCTTCAGGGGTGGGGGCCGCACCTTCACCTTCTTGCCGGTGCTAGCCACCTCCTTGCGCTCCGGGGTGTCCCCAGCCGCCCTCCCACCGTTGCCCTCACTGCTGCTGAGGCTGCCACTGGGGGCAGGAGCTGGGGTGGGGCTGGGTGGGGTGGGAGGCTCCCCTCGGCTCTCCAGGCCCAGCCCGGGGATGCGCCAGTCTGCAGAGGAGCTGGAAAATTTGCTGGCCTGAGGTGGAAACAGGCAGGGAGACAGAAGGTATGAGATTCAGGCTCACTCGGACAAGCAGGTGGGCCACAGCACAGCCCAGAGAACAGATGGATGCTGAGTCAGCCAGACACATGGACATGTGGAAAAGACCCAGTCATGCAGACTTGGAAAGGCTGGGACAAGGAGCTCAGTGAGTAAGGTGTCTGACAGACAAGTGGGACGTGGAATTGCTGAGCTCCTCGGGGACAAGCGGAGGGCATGTGCACACAGGTGAGCAGGGAAGAGAGGACAAGGACAGCAGACAAGAGCACAGCCAGCCCCAACCGCAAGTGCCTCCACAAGTGCCCACTGAGTTCTCACCACGGCCTCAGGACCCTTGGTGCTGGTCCGCTCCTCAGCAGGCAGGGGTGGTGGGGGGCTGCTCCGGGCAGGGGGAGCCCAGGTCTCTGGGGGTGGCAGAGGGCCTGGAGTTGTTGGCTGCCCCTCCAGCTCTGACTCAGGGGCAGCTGGCTCTCGGGCTGGGCCAGGCTCCAGCGGCTGCCGGGGTGCAGGGCCAGGCCGCCCAGGGGCACCTGCTTCAAAGGAGCCCACGGGAATGCTGGCGATGGCCGCCTTCACTTTCTGAGGGGCCTTGGGGGTTGGCCGCTGGGCCTTGGGCGCCACCAAGCTGTAGGTCATGGAGCCTGCAGAGGGAGAGAAAAGTATTCAGTCACGCCCAACTAGAGCCCACTGCTTGGGTCCTACAGTTCACCCTGGATTGGCCTTGACACACACCTGTGGCACTAGGAAAGGGGCTGGTGGGGGCTGGCGTGGCAGTGGTGGGGGCTGGCGGGCCCTTGGGCAGGATAGCGGCAGCAGGGGGTGTGGTGCTGGTGGCCACAGTGTAGACTAGGCCTGGCGGGGCCTGGGATGGCTGGGCCAAGGGTGCTGAGGAGGTGGGTGCAGGGCTGCCAGGGTAAAAGGCTGTGATGACAGGACCTCCAGGGGCTGTGCAGGCGGGAGGCAGCTGGGGGCTTGGCACAGGTGACACGCCCACCTGGCCTGGAGCCAGCAGTGAGGTTTGGCCTGAGAGAGAGAAAATGGAAAAGGAACGAAGAATCAGGGTCTGGCTAGTCCCAGGCATCGTGGGCCCCCAGCCCTGCCTGCTAAGTGGTCCCTCACCTGAGAGTAGAGGCTGCACGAAGGCCGGGCCACTGGGCCCCAGCGAAGTGAAGCCAAGGGCTACAGAGCTTGTGGGCCCATATGAGGTGACTGTTCCAGCCTGGCTGGATGTGGGGCTGGTGCCTAGGGGCAGTGTGTGCCCAGCCGCTGACTGCACGTAGGTGATTCTGCCGAGAGGAAAGGCAAGGAAAGGGGAGGGGGGGCAGTGAGCCAGCCCTGCCCAATTTCTTCTCTAGACAGGCTTCGAGGACAAACAAGCTCAACTGATTACCTGGTAGAGGAGGGCAACAGGACCTTCTGGGGCTGAGAAGTGGGTCCAGGCAGTGGGGCCGGGCTCAGGGGCGGCACCAGGCCGCTGGGGGTGCTCACGGGCACTGGAGTCAGCTGGATGATCTGTAGGCAAGAGCCCCCAAGGCGAGGGGTGAGCTGTGAGCCTGAGATGGGGCAGATGAGGAACGAAACCTAGTGGGGTGTGGCACTAGCAAGAACAGGGAATGCAAAATTTGAGCATCAAAACAGAATGGAGACAAAGAAAAGAGGACAGTCAAGGGTAGATCAATGACAGAGAACAAAGTAGAGATGCTAAAAGCAGAAATCAAGGGAAAAAACTCAAAGCAACACACCAAGACAGTGGGGAAAAAAAACCAAAATCTCAGTGACAAAGAAACAGAGCAGCAAAGATTGAAAGACTTAGGTTGACAAACACAAAGGGTAAGAGATGCAAAAACCACAGGGATAGCCATTCAGGCCCTCAAGGAATGGGCAGAGAAAGGGTGTCCTCACCTTGCTGGGAGGCTGGGCACCATTCTGCACTGGTACTGAGAATGGTGGGCTCACCAAGGGCAGGGGCTGGGCAGCCCCTCCTCCACGCACCGACATGCCAGGGGCTGCCAGGGGCACCAGGACCTTCCCGGGCAGCAGCTGGGCCGAGCCACCCGGGGGTGGGGCCTGCACAGGAGACACCGACTGGGCTAGAAGAAACAAGCAAGGGAGGGTCACCAGGACGCAGAACAGGGCTCTGGTGCTGTCCTTGCACTGCCCAGTCCAGGACTCACCTTTGGGGGGCAGGGCAGAAGGTACGGACTGCAGGATTGGGATGCCAGGAGTGGGTGCGGTGGCGGCCAAGACCTTGCCGTTAGTGGAGGTGCCTGGCGGCAGGGTGAAACGGATGCTGGTGGTGGGAGCAGGGGTGCTGGGAGCAGCTGCCTTGGTCCCAGGGGCTGTGGCTGGGGCAGGTGCAACCTGAAGCTGCTGGGGCAGTGTGGGCAGGATGTACTGCACCTGGGTGATTCCCCCAGCCTTGCCCAGGGTACCTGGCTGCAGGATGCCCAAGGGCACTGGCCCATTGGGGCCACTCCCTGCACCTGTTCCAGAGCCTGAAGGTGCCCCACTGCCAGGTGGTGTTCCCTGGGCAATGAACTGGACAGCAGGAGGCGCAGGGGCCCCATAGCCTGGGGTGCCCACCAGCAGGTTGGTGACAGCGGCAGGTGCCTTTCCCACAGTGCCCAGCAGAGGCCCAGCCACCAAGTGTGGAGCTGGTGAGGTGGCTGCCGCAGACTTCTTATCCGAATACACCAAGCTGACGCCCAGTGGGGAGCCCCCAGGGGCCCGTGACCCAGCGCCTGGCTCAGTCCTGGCCCCTGCTGTATCATTTGGAGATGCCTCGGCCCGGCTGGAGGTGGGGAAGGGCTTAGAGGCAATGGGCACAGGAGTGCTGCTAACTGGCCGCACCACATTGGTGACCATGGTGGTGGCTGGGCGTGACAGGGGGGCTGCTGGGGCACCATAAGCCAGTGATGGGGCTGAGGGCATGCGGGCTCTGCTGCCCTCCCGGTCTTCTTTATTTGAGGGTAAAACCAGTGTCTGCAAGATGCTCCCTCCCCCACCAGGAGGTGCTGAAATGACTGAGGGTCCTGGTGGCTCCAAGCCCCCTACACTTTCTGGTCTCTTGCGCCGAAAGGTGGCAGGGTCCGTTGGGAAGAAACGGGTGGCTTTGGAAGGTGTCACTGGGCCCCCAGAACCAGGAGGCGGGGGCCGAAGTGGGCCTGCTGTGCTGCCCTGTCCGGATTCCTGGGCCTTGAAGGTTCCTGTGCCCAGGGACAAAGAGGTGGCCAGAGACGTTGAGGCAGAGGCAGGTGAGGATGAGGAGGAGGATGGGGTGGGGCCGTAGCCCTTGCCAAAGGATGCAGGCAGATCCGGGGGCCCAGGGGGTTCAGGATCCATGGGCGGACGGCAGTGGGTGAAGGAGGAACGGATCACGGGTGAGAAGACCTTTCGGCCAAAGCCCTGGGGGGACAAAGGCTGTCACATAGTTTCAGGGAAGCCCAGGCACATCCCATCCACCTTCACTGGCCTGTCAGCCAGGCCTGCACCAATTAGCGGAAGGCATTTTATCTTGGCTAGACCCTAATTCCCTACAGAGAGAAGCAGCACACACTCCCTGGGCCTCAATCCACCCCACAGGAGTCACTTCTCCCCCACACTGAGAGTGAGTGCCACACAACAGTGCCATGTCCCCAGCCCCTTCACCTTGCTGCCCTCGGGGTCCTCCCCAGAACTGTCTCCGCTCTCGCTGTCAGTCACCCGCTCTTTGCACTTGAGATCAATGTCCGTGGCACCAAAGCTATCGTCAGCTGAGAGAACACAATGAAGTATATCAGCACAGATGGCCACAAGGTGGGTGCGAGGCTGCTCCAGAAGAGTGGTCTGGGATCAGGGCTCGTACCTCAGCTCTGCCCCAACTGGCAGGGAATGTTGTTCAGGAAACCTATTCCTCAGTCAGTGTGAACTCCCTGCCTACAGGAGAGCATCTAGCGCTGTGTCTAATCCTCTGGTCACACACCTGTCCTCTCTGGCTGGGACCTCCCAAGAGCAGGGCTGAGTTTCCTCAAAAGTGTTTCAACAAATAAGCAATAGTGACGAAGAATGGTGACAAAAAAGGCACCAGGGGACCTAGATCAAATCTCCTCCACCCTTTCAACCTTATCCAGGGCCCCCCAGGTCAAGATTCCAGACTCTGCTCTGCTTACCAATGACATCATCATCCCCCTCTTCCTCACAGATGACCATGCGCTCTTCATCACTGGTCATGTCCTCGCTGGCTGCCCGCTGGGAACGAGAGGCTCGGGTGGGCAGCAGGGGGGGACGTCCACTGGCCACCAGGGCCCCGCTCTCACCAGGGGCTGTGAAGGGGCCTGAAGCCCCATACTGGCTGGTGGGCTTTGGGCCAGAGTAGGACGCTGGGCCAGACACCATCTGCAGGGCAGGTGGCATTGAGGGCTCAGCCAGGACTGCCAGCTTGGGCAGCCCTCCCTCTACCCCCCTGGAGGCGTGCACCCCAGACCTGAGTCAGCTCCTGCAGGGCCTGGCTGTCTGCTTCCCCGCCGTCTAGGCTGTGGACCCCACTGTGGGAGAAGGCACGGGGCCGGGCTGAGCCAGGCCCTCCAACCGCGTGTAGCCGTTCGGCCCCACAGGAGCTGCTCCCTGGGGCCTTGCTGTCTGAGCTCAAAAGGGTCTGGGCCGCCACGGATAGGAGTTCTGAGGACACTGGGAGGAGAGAGACAGTCGAAGTTAGGAGCCGCTCATCAGCACCTGCACCGAGGCAGCCACAGACGTGGAGAACTAAGCAGTACAGGCTGGTGTCCCTGGGCCACCCAGTGGGAAAGACTCTCCTTCTGGGTCCTGCCCCCTAGGGGTGGCAAGAAACAAGCCCATTCTTCAATGGAAAGCTGCCCTTGAGTTTGAGGAGAGCTTGGAAGTCACATGGCACTGGATATCTAACCAATGGCCTGCCCATCTATCTCAGGAAGGAATGAACACCCCCTTGCCACAGCAAGCTGCGAGGCCACATCCACATCCATCTAAGATGACTTTAGAAAGTACCCTACTAAGGTAGTGTGTCCTGAGTATACTAAAAATGCTCACCAAATTAAAAGGAGCACAAATGGATGTTCTTAGCTATGACGTTTCTTACAACCTAGACAAACTGGGGTTTAAATCCTGACTTACTACTATACTGTGCATGCAAATAAGTCACTGTACCACTTTGATGCTCAGTGGTCTTTACTGAAAAGTGAAATGTGCCTTTGATTACTAAAAACCCTACTTCTCACTGCCTGTAACACAGCAACTAACAGGGCAGGGCACAAGCAAGTGGTGGCTGGGGTTGCAGGTTGCTGGTAGCCCTTACGGAAAGAGGAGACAATGTAAAAAAGTTGAGGGCCTGCTAGCTCACCTCCGGGGGCAGCAGCTGTGCCTGTCTCCGACATGCTCCGCTCCCGGGTCTCCTTGTGTCCCCCACCTAGCCCCAGGCTTGTGGGCTTGGCTTCTGAGCTTGACTTCTTTCGGTCCTTGTTGCACCATTTCCAGTCTGGGTGGGCCTTGAAATGGGCCTCCTTCACCTGGCAGGAGATGGCAGGGTGATCCCTCGTTTAGCCATTTAACTAGAGGAAGCCAGGGTGGCCCAGAGAGAAAAGAACAGTACCTGGAAAGCCAGATCATGGTACTTCTGCTTCTCCTTGGGTCCCAGGGCATACCACCACTCGCCCAGGATCTTGCTGACTGTCCGGTTGTCCTGGTTGGGGTGACGCTGGTGAACCAGAGCCCGGTGCCGCTTGCTGAAGATCATGAAGGCATTCATGGGCCGCCGGATATGGTCTTTCTCCCGCTGCGGAGACAAAGCCCCGAGAGGGGTAGGTTAGGGCTGAGGAGACAGCCTGGTCAGAAAGCAGGAGCTCATATGTGAAACAGCAAAGCAGCAAGGCTGCACCTTGTTGGGGCTGCGTCCATCTTTCTCAGAAGATGAGTCCCGCTCTTTGGGCAGGGCACTGAGGGACTGGGTCCGACGTTTTCCAGGTGGCAGAGGCAACTGGATCTCCGGAGACATGATGGAGAGGAAGCTGTGGTGGGGGAGGCAGGACAGTGAGGACCATGATGATGGCCACCCTGCATGCCTCCCCCAGTCCCAGGCCTCTGTGCCCTTACGCATCATCATGGTCACTCTCCGTCTCGCTGTCTAGCCGGGACTCTCCTGGGGGACCGGGGACGTCTTCCTCAGTAGGCAGAGGGCCCTTGCCAGGTTCCACCACTCCCAAAGTGTGAGGGGGTCCAGGCACTGGGCTCTCAGGGCACGTGGCCGCGGGGGGCCGCCCAAGGTCAGCATTTCCTGTCCCACTAGGTGGCTCGTGAGCAACAGCTGCTGACTCAGCAGGTTCTGAGGACAGAAGAATGGGATCAGCGAGGCCCTGGGCTCCCTGGCCGCCCTCACCCAGGCTTCCCTGCAGCCCCTTGCCCCTCACCTTTGCTCTGGTTGGAGGCCACGGGGTGGCTGGCAGGTTGCTGTGCCTCACTCGGCTGCACCGAGGGGTCAGGCTGGCTGGGGGCCAGGAAGGGAACTAAGGAGTGCCAGGGGAACACGGCCACAGAGCGAGGTTCCACATTCGTCCACACTGTGGGAAGGGGTCAGGTGAGCTGGGCAGCCAGAAAATGGAGCTCTGACTCTCAATTCAACCTCTTCTCCACCCTGAGGCTGCCTCTGCCCCCTCTTTCCACCCCTTCACCAATCTCCAAGCCTCCTGGGCTATGGTGATGGCAACAACCTCGCTCAAGAAAACCACCTTTTTATAAGGTTTTTAGGTTGGTAAAAAAAGCAAACAGAAACACGGAAAGGAAATAGTATTTACTCTCACACACACACACACACACACCCCAGCTCTGCCACCAGGGACCAGGCCTGAGGAACAACCAGCTCCTGCCACAAACCAGGTCATGCTTGACTGCCATCCCACACTCCCAAGGCCCCGAAATCTCAGCCATGCTAAGAACACCCCCAGTTGTGCCACAACCCCAGTACTCTCTCTCCTAGGCTGTGTCAACCCCTTGCGTTGGCCCCAAACGCTTTCTCTTTCCCTGAGGAAGGTGGCCACGTGTCCCTTCCCAAGTCTCTACCCGTTACCCATAGGACAGGGAATCTCAGGTCTTTCTTCTTGCCTCCCTCTGTCTAGCACACACTTCTGACAGTCAGACCTGCCCTGCCTTTCCTGGGCTGAGCACAGGTGGCTCCTGCATCCTCCACCCCTGAAGAGGCCTCTCAGTCTCCCTCTGGCTAAACCTCTGAGTTTATCTTTAGACTAACCGCCCATCCTGCCCCCTTGCCCAGAAAGACAGAGGGTGTAGTAAACTCCTCGGAAGACAAGGCACAGACAATGAGGCACAGGAGAATATAGTTACACATACGTCCCCAAGGAAAGCAAAAGCGCGAACGTGTACAGGAAAGTACTGCCTCACCATGGGCCAGTGTCTGGGGGCTCACCTTCAGCCCCAGAAGCTGCGTGGGAAAAAGGGAAAATCCTAGACTGGGACCCACCCATGGTTGGAATTGGGGGCCGGGGAACCTTAGCTGGGCTTGGGCTTCCCCTCTACTGCCTGGCTCCTGGGGGAAGTGGAACCAGCAGAGGAGGCCCCTGCGAAGGGCAGAAGGCTCAAGAGAGGAGGGAAACGCCCTAGCCCTGATCTCCATCACTCCAGGCCTCCCCTTGTTCAGTTCAATTTGACCTGGGGTGACCCCTCAACCATCCCTTGCCTACAAAAGCCCGGACCAGGAAGCTGTGTGTGATGCACTGGCTTTGAGACCGGATTCCATGTGGGGCTCACAAAGGAAAAAGTGGTCATCGAAGAACAGTAAGAATAAGAACGGGAGTCCCAGATGTTCAAGCTTGACTAGCCTGACCTCCACCCCCAAGGCACCAGGGGCCCAAAGGTCTGCTGGTCCCTGCAAGCCCCTAACAGTGCCCAGGAACCAAGAGCTGTTCCTCTCTTGACAAAGATTTCTTTCTCATCAAGGTCTCTTCATCTTCTAGGGGGATGGGGTAGAAGAAAGCCAGCACCCAGCAGACAATGCAGGGACAGTTCTTTGGACCTGCCCCCTCCCCAGTGAAAGATCCTCCAGGTTCTACCCGAGTCTCCCCCTCCTATAAGCAAAGCACACCCCACACATTCCAGACTATCACTCTGCTGAGCAAACCCAGCCTCAATCACAGCCCCCACTCTGCTCTATTCGGCACCCAGTAGGTCTCATGCCGCTCCTGTTTCCACCCAGGCCCCACAGCTAGTTCTACTCTGCACCTCGCACCTCCAGTTCCAAAAGGCCTGTTCCAACCCATCCCCTACACGTCACAGCTGTCCCCAGGTACTCAACTCCCCATTCCTCACTCCAATCTGCTCTGCTCCACTCCCACCTGCTGTCACTTAACCACTTGGCCCGGCCGAGCTCTGCAACTTTCCCGTTGCCCCTTTACTCTGCCTCTACCGATCTCATCTGGAGCGCCCGTCACCGTTACTCCGCAATGATCACCCCGACACTTTGACCCTTGCAGTTTCACGGTGCGGGCGATACTGACCGAACATGCCGAGGCCACGGGAGGTAGCGCCAGATGCGGGCACCAGGGGCCTGTGGGCCGAGTACATGGTCTGGTGCGGGGGGGCCCGGCCGGGGCTCGCGCCTCCTCAGCGGCAACCGCCGCCGGCTCCTCCGCCGTTGCCGCTTGGGCCGCGGGGGGAGCGGGAGGCCGTCGCCGCATGCC
>NW_006400052.1:2399370-2422747 GCF_000299155.1 Elephantulus edwardii | reverse complement strand
CCTAAGCCCATTGGCTGCCGCCGCCGCGCGCGGGTCAGGCCCCGCCGCACCCGCCCCCATTGGCCGCCCCGGGGGGAACGTCAGTCATATGCAAATAAGGGCGGGGCGGGGCGGGCTGTGGTTGGCCCGAAGCCGGCCGGGGGTGGGACCGCTGGAGGAGGATGGCAGGGAGGGCGCACTGCAGTAAAGGCACAGAGCCAGGGGGGCGGCTTGGGGCGCCACGCTGCGTAGGCCCGTGGGTTGTGTGTGGTAGTGAGTGTCCAGCCCACGGGAGGAACACGCTCATGCGCAGCTCAGCCCGCCTCCTTCATACCTCAACGGCACAACTGTCTACCGAGAGCCCTCACCTGAGCCCTCACAAACTCTCACACTGGCATATCACACACATACCAGCAAAGACAAAAAGTCAACCCTCACCATCTGCAGTTCCGCATCCTCAGGCTCACCAACCACGGATGAATAATACTGGGGGAAAGCAACTAGGCGAAGAAAGCAATTCCTCAAAAAGCTAATAAGGCTATTTACATATAATTTACATTGTATTTGGTATTACAAGTGCAGACATGATTTAAAGTATACAGGAGAACGTGGGTGGGTTCTATACAAGCACTATACCATTTTATGTAAGAGACTAGAATATCATCGAGGATTTTGGTCTGAGCAGCAGTCCTGGACCAATCCCTGCCCCCATTCTTGACAGCAAAGGACTACTGTACTTTCAGACCACACCCATTCTCTCCACAAAGTCACAAATAACTCTCGATCTATTCTCTCCACTGTCACAGTCACACCTCATTCTCACACATGTAAACTGCACACTCAACCTCATATATATTTATTCATTCTCATTCACCGTCTTTCCATCACCTGTTAAAATACATATACATGCCCTCACCAACATGTATCCTCATCACACATCTATCAACTCACATAGTACAAACAATATGGCAGATTATATGCCTCAAGGCCACGGCCATCCCACTGCACAGTCACACCGGGCACGTGTGCGCGCGCACACACACACACCCCCTCTACGGCTTTTATTCAGCCTTCCTGACACTCCATAACACTAACACACACCATCTCTGACACAGTATATACACTGAGCCCCATGGTCACCCACTGTCATTCAGCTACCCAACCTGACACTCAGCAGCCACCTGGCAACTTCCACTTGAGGATGTGTGTGCACAGAGCACCACCAAGGTAAGTACATATGTATAGACTGACAGACTCCCTCCTATCCCTGAAAAAGAGCCAAGAGTAAGACAGGAAACTAATGCCTGAGTTCATGGAATCCCACAGCTACACAGAGAGGTACAATTTGTTATACCCATTGTTCAGATGAGAAAACAAAGCTTAGGAAGATTTGAGACTTGAGCATGACAATTCAGGCAGGATGTAATGGCCCAGGACTCTGCCTCAAGGGCTCTTTCCACTGTTCAATATCTAACCCCAAGGAGTGCTCAGGCATAGATTACCAAAGAGAGGCCTAGAAATAAGGTCAGACAGTGATACAGTGAGACTGGCAAACCACAGAGAGGTCAGGGGCACTCAGAGAACGTGCCTAGAGGCCAGCAGGCAAAGCTGCAGAGCCCTGGAGGTGGGTCTCAGGAAGGCACTGAGTAGAAGCATTTTACCCGGGCAGGTAAAAATGGAACAAGTTCAGATGGACCAAGACTGGGGTCAAGGCCAACACTGCAGGTAGGGTCAAGGGCAGGAAAAGATAACCCCAGTTTGCCCAATGCAATGATGGGTTGAGGCCAAGGGGTGGGGGAAAGCATAACCCCGGGAAACCTGCAGGGGGAAAGAGGCTTGTTAGCCAGGTGACCTCTAGAGACTACAGGGCCAGACACTTGGCTGTGAGCCTGGAGGGGCCACCTGAGGGACTATTAGGTGACTGCCCCCTCCTCCCAGTGCAGCCCCAGACTCAGACCCTCCATTACCTCACTGCCCTAGGGACTGCAATGAGAGGCAGAAATTGAGGCTGAAATCAATGTGGCCTGCTATCTCCCCACCCCACCGGTGAGTCACCTACTGGCAAGTTAACCCCTTCCCTACTACAATGCAGCCCAAGGACACAGCTCAAAGGGGCACTATCCCTAGATAACCCACTTCTGTTAGGTGAGAAAAAAAGCCAGGCCTGGCAACAACAGGGAGAGAGGGCCCCACACATCTGGGAAGTGTGCACATCTGGTAGAAGACACAGTGCCCACGGAGGAGGGATGGGAAGAGGCCCCTTTCAGGGTAGGGTACAGCCAAGTGGGGGACAGAGCTGGCAGGGAGGGTGAAAATCCGGGCGGGAAAGGGCCCCCCTGCCCTGGGCAGTGGGCCAGCCCTATACTTAGCTTCCATTGTTCAGGATGGAGGAACCCTGGGTGGGGGTGACTAGGAGTGGAGGGAGCAGTTTCTATCCAGTCATCCCCCACCCAGAGTTGAAAATGGCTGAGGGGGTTCCTCAAATCGAGGCCCAGCCCCACGTGGAGGGGCAAACCGAACTTTCACTCCAGGCAGGTACTAGGTAGGACTGAAGTAGCAGCCAACTCCAACACCCTCACCACCTCACAAATAATGTGACCCAAAATATCCCCCACCTTCCTGCATCGCTCCACCCTAGCCTGGGGACTGGGAGCCAGACAGAGACACCGACAGCCACCAGGGCAGCGCAGGCTGAGACCTGCCCAGAGGCCCGGGGCACCCAGCCAGGGATGATGCTGACTGAGGGGCAGGCAGACACGGTCAGAACTCCAGGCCCATTTATTGGGCCCAGAAGGCACCGCGCCTCCCCACCCTGCTCTCCAAATCCGGGTCCCCGACTTGGCTTACCACCCCAGTGTCCCGAGCTCCCCTCACCCGCTCTCCACATCCACATCCACCCACCCACCCACTCCGGGCGGCGTCGGCGACTACCAGGGTTGCCCGGGGAACGAGCCCAGGATTGGGCTGGCACAGCTCGGGAGGGATGGGAGACTAAAAATAGCGCCGGGGTGAGTCAGTGTGTGTGGGGCTGGGGTAGGCAGGAGGACCAGGAGGGAAACCGAGAGGTAGGGGCGAGGTGTGTGGGAGGGTCTCCAGGGATAGGGAAATAGGCGGGGTGCCGGTCAAGAGCAGGGGTGTGAGCTTCCAGGTAGGAAGGGGGAGACGGGGTCGTACGGACCCTAGGGCTGGTTGGAGAGGGCAGAGGGAGGCGCCCAGGCCTAAGCCGAGGAGGGGGCGCCGCCCTGTGCGCCCCTCCCCTCCCGGCGCTCACGAGATTTTCCACTCACTGCCTGGCCCCTAGCCAGACCCGGCGGGCCCCACAAAGCCGCTTTGTGCTAGGAGGGCAGGCGGGAGCCTGGCCTGCCTGACACCCACGCGCGCCACGGCCAGGCACGGGCCAGCTGGCACCCGGGGTGTCTGCGGCGTGGGGGGTGGGTAGTGGAGGGAAAAGCACCCAACCTCAGGATATGGCTGTGCAAGGGTTAACTGCGCAGAAAACAGGAGCAAGCTTTGGCCAATCGACAGCCGGCAAGCTCCAAAGCAGCCAATGGGAAGGCCCGCGGCCAGATTTCCGACCTCAGGGGCGCGGGAATATGCACCTCTAGGTGCCAGAGGGGTCAGGGAGCGGGTACTGCTTAACTACAAACCCACGGTGCACCCAGTTTCCCTGGCTACTGCACACGAAGTAGGGCAATAAAGTCCTGTAGTCAGGAGGGTAGCATGAGCAGGGCTTGAATCCAGGTGTACCTGGCTTCATAGTAAGGTTTTCTCCGAAATGAGGGTGCGGCGAGAGGCGCACAGGTCCGAAGCCCAGGCCCCCCTGGGGAGCGGGCACAGAAGACGGGACGCGGGCAGAGGCGGCGGCGCGGCGGGCTGGGGTCCAGCCGCCTGCGGTGCAGCCGCTGCCGCCGGTGGTAATGGGAGCCAGACGCCGTCGTCGCCGCTAATGCGCCTCCCTCCCGGCCGCTAATGGAGCCATTAATGCTTGGGCGCCGGAGGCGCCGGGCCGCGCCCCCACCCCACCAGGCCTTGCCGCGCGTACGTGCGCCGCACGCTACCACCAGGAGGCAGCGCCGACTCCTTGCACCGCTGGCTCTCGGGGACTGCCAAACTGAAGGAACTGTGGGGTCACTTCCACGAAGTCACCAAGACTCACCCCTGCAACCTCACAAACACCTGCCCGCAGTCAAATTCTTCTTCCCAGCCGGGGCCTCTCCAGGGAACTCCCAGAGGCTGCACTGACATCCAGATTCAACCTTTCCTCTACCATGCTCTAAACCTTTTCTTGGCTCCCACTGATCCTAGGTTAGAACCTTAGCGGCTCAACCTGGTGTTCAAGCCTGCCTCACTGGGCCAGTCCTCCTTGGCACCTTTCAGCCAACGGCAAGCTCCAGCCTCAACCAGCCACGCAACAGTCCCTGCACTTTTCGCCTCTTGCGGACTTTGCTCAAGAAGCCCTGGTGGCGGTGTGCTAACATTTGTGGTTCAAATCCACTAGTCACTCAGTGAATGAAATACGGACAATCTCCTCCCTTTAAGATTTCCAACCTCAAAGCTCAATGGGGGGTGGGGGTATGAATCAGGATGGACTAGATGGTAAAGAGTTTGAGGTTTTGATTCAGGGGCCTATGCTCATGTGGTGCTGGAGAAGAGTCTTGAACATGGACTGCCAAGTAACCAAATAAGTCTGTCTTGGAGAGGATGAAACCAAGTTTTTCCTTGGAGGCTAGAATTTTGAAGCTCCGTCTCACATACTGTGGGCATATGGGCAGAAGAGACTAGTCCTTGGAAAAGGACATCATACTCAGAAGGGTGGAGGGTCAGTGCAGGAGGGGAAGACCCTGGCATAAGATGGATTGATACAGTAACTGGGGCAATAGGAGTTGGTGTGTCAGACTAGCTCAGGATAGTGCAAGGTTCAAAACTGCTGCACATAGGGTTGCAGGAAACTTGAAGGCACATAACAATGCTCATGTGACTACCTGGAAAGCCTATCCCTGGTTTTTCACTACCCTGAAATCACAGATTCCTGCCTAACACTTCAGCACCAATGTTACCTTGAATGAGAAGGCCATCTAAGCCTCACTCAACTTCCTTGAGCTTCCCCTACTATCTCCCCACCCCTTTCCCTGTACCCTTGCCTATGCCTGTAGACTGGTCTGCCTTCCCCACCCACCTGCCTCAGGAAGGCTGAGCATTAGGAGCCTGAAATGAGGGTAAGAAGGGAAATGACTTTTGGTGGGTGGTGTTGACAGGTTTCATGGAGACAAAATGACAATTCCGGTGGCCACAATCTGGACTTGGGCCTCACCTTCCCCACCCACCCAAGAATAGGTGGGGGGTGCTGCTTGTCCCTACCTACTCAGTTAAATGGAGATGGGACCAAATGTGTCCTCTGAAGGGGAGGAGGGCCAGGTGATCTAGGTCTGTGGCGTCTAGCGGGTGGGTGGGCAACAGAGTTGCCTTCCTGCTGCTCCCACATAGCCGGATCTCCTAGCCTGGACCGTGTGGCCCTGGCCTTCCTGTCTTGGGAACAGGTGCTTGGATGGGTCTGCAGGATGACTTCTGAAAGCTCACACAGGTTTGCGGAATAATACTGAACACAGTATTGTTTACTATTGTTGAACCGGCTCTTAGCTGACCCTCCATTGGGTTGCCAAAGTTGTAAACTGCAGAAGAGGACATTACCTATCTTTCTCCCTCAGAGGCACTGGTGGATTCAAACCATCAGAAAGGCTCAGCCCCTGGGTTAGCAGTCCAACTCCCTGTAGACTGGGCCCCTAGAGCTCCTTTGGAGACAGAAGCATTGCATTGCTGTCAAGCCAGACAGACTCACAGCCAACCAACCCTTCAGTGGGTTTGCAAGGCTGTAAATCACACGAGAGGAAATTGCCCATCTTTCTCCTGCTGTTGCTGTTGGTGATTCCTTTGGGGTAGCAGTACCTCTATCGACTAAACCACCAGAACTCCCTTTGTTGTTGTGTGCCATCAAGTTGGAACTGACCCATAACTAACAGTCCAGTTAGTTTTCAGAGGCATTAAGTCACACAGGAGGAGACTGTTCATCCTCCCATGGAGCAGTTGCTGAATTTGAACCCGATGCCTGTGGAACTGCAGCACAGCTTCTTTGCACTAGGCCACCAGAGCTCCCAAGAGCCTCCTCTCAGGGGATAGTAATGAGTAGTAAAAATTTGTCAAGAGGAGGTTTCCAAGGCCTGGACAGTGTTCCATCGTTCTCCAAAAAGGGAAGAGAGGAGTTGGTTTCTAGAAATTGTCTGCTGATTTAAAGGTACTGAGCACCTGAGGTAAATAGGGCAAAGGGGTATGGGCCCCCTTCAGCACAGGGCCAGGAGGCACAGAGAGGGCTACCAGACCAATCTAAAGAGATGGAGACAGAGGGTCTTGGGATAGGCCCTTCAGATACACAGGATCCCAAGACTGGGGCCCAAAAAAGAAAGAGGAGGCTAAAAGCTCAAAAACTGAAGCCTAGGGTACGACAAACCTAGAAAAGTATAGAATAAGACTCCAAGGGACAGATCGAGATCCAGAGAGGGACAGACAGGCCCAGAAACAGAGATCTAAAAGACGACAGACATACAGTAGCCCATAGAAAGACAAGTCAGTGAAGCCCAGGAAAACTGGTCACGCCTGTCAAGAGAAAGCAGGCAGGAAGCTGGGAACTGGGAGGGAAGCCGTGCCAGAAATGGGGCTGAGACATCTGGCCTCCTGGGCAGGGGCTGAAGGCCCTGGGATAGGTTCCTCTCTGGGGAGCTGAGGGTGTCAGAGGGAGGTGGCAATGGCAGCTGGCCTCTGGGCCATGGGCAGAATGTGGAGAATGTCGGCCGCCTGTCCCGGCATGTCCTCCAGCGGAAGCAAATGCCTAGTGGAGGGCAGGAGCAGGCAAGCTGCCCTGGGCCGCCCCCTCACACCTGCTGCCCTCTGAGTGAGGGTCAGGCCCTAGCATGGGCAAGTGTGGTATCCCCTGAGTCCAAGAGGGAAAAGGTCCTGAGAAGTCTGCCCCCCTCAGAAGGGTGTAGGAAGGCCTGCAGGCTGTGAACTTGAGGGGCACCTGGATGCGTCAGCACGGGTGCTGCCTGGCTCCAAACTGCCAGACGCAGCACTGGACAGGTTCTGATGACTTGGAAGCCTCTGGTGGGGAACCTTTCTTTCCTGAACTTCATTTTCCCTCTTGGACTATAAAGCTAGCAATTTCAACTTCAAAGCATCGACAGAATAAGATGAGGAGGCCCTAAGCCTGTGGCTGGACATATGGTAAATAGTAAAAACTGATCATTATTATCAGTATCATCATTAGGGAGTGTAGTTAACAGCTCAGACACTAAGGCCAGCTTGCCTGGGTTCAAATCTTGATTCTCTCTCTTCCTAGCTGAGTGATAATAAGCAAGTCACTTAACCTTTCTGGGCTGCATTTTCTCCTCTGCTAAATAAAACTAGAAATATACCAACCTCCCAAGGCCCCTTGTGAAGACTGAGTCAGCAAATACTCAGATTTAACCAATGTGCCAGACACACGCATCATAGTACCCAATGTTGTTGCTGTTATGTATCGTTGAGTCAGAACCAACCCATAGATGACGCTCCAGCAAAAGCAATTTAATTGTACAGGAGGAGACTGCCCATCCTTCTCCTGCAGAGCAGCTGGTGGATTCAAACCGTGTGCCTTTGAGATTGCAGCACAGCTTCTGCCACTAGGCCATCAGTGCTCTCAATAAATTGTTATTCCTGGAACTCTTGATAGTGATGTTCTACTATCTTGGTCAGAAGGCCTATTTCAAAGCCCAGTTCTGTTCCTCCCTGACTGAGCAAGTTTCATCAGGATTCTTCTTCTGGCAGAGACTCACTTTTCCTCATCTGTAAAATGATGGTAAGGGACCCTGCTGGGCCTGCCCTGGTAAGCCAGCCCTTTCTGACACAGTGAGGGGCATGTGGGACAGTGCTCAATGAGGCCAACGTCAGATGCCTTAGATGTGCGAGGTTGCAGTGCAGTGTGACTAGAATCCTTCTGTTTCAGTTTCTTCATTGGCCTAAGAATAAGGATTCCTATCCTGCCCACCTTGTCAAGTTTGCTCATAGCAACTCTAATATGTGTAAAGAAAGTCACAGGGAAGCAAAAAAACACATCTCAAAACTCTCTCAGTACATGAGCATAAGGGACACGTCTAAATCCTGGGTCCGGGGACAGGCTGGGAGGACAGGAGGGCCAGCCAGGTTCTTCCTTGAACTGGCCTCCTACCCCAGTCCCCACCACAGCTTTTGCCCAGATGCACACTTCATAAGCTTTCACGCCAGCCTTTCTGCCTCTGGTCTCAGCAACCCAGACCCACCATCCATGGTGAAACCAAACGCTTTCAATCTGCTTGAAGCCTTTCTTGGCTCCCTAGACCTCCCAGGATAAAACTCTTAGAAGATAAATACCTTCTATGATCTAGCTCTTGCTCACCAATCCAGTCACACTTCCTCACACTCATCTTCATGCTGGAACTCTTCACTTTGCAAATTCATCTTCCTTCAAACATCTGCCTTGGGGACTACACTAGTAGGCCTCTAATCTTTCTTCCAGGAAGTCCTCCCTGATTTTCTAGGTTGAATTAGGGACTTCTTTTGGGGTCCCATGTCATCCCTCATCCCAGCTCTGAACACTCTGGAGAGCAGGTAAGGCTACACTGGTGGACTGTTGGCATTACACAGGCAGTTATCTATCTTCAGCACAGAGCCAGGAAGCACAGTGGGAACTCCCAATCAATAAAGATGGGTAAGAAAACACACTGAGGAGACTGGCATTGGCTCTAACACCCTCACTGTGAGTGGTTCCTATGAGGCCTAGGCCAGTGTGGGGCCCTGACTCTCTAGAACATTCTCAGACAAGCTACTCTCCTCATTCCTCCAGCCACATTGGCTTCTCTGTCTCTCTCCCAGGCTCTGGTCTGGAGCCTGGCACCTTTTCACGTGCCTGTTCCCAGGAGCCTGTGCTTGCTGGTTCTGCTGTACCCTTCAACCAACCCTCAGTTTGCAAGCTTCACCCTAAGGGTAGCCAGACTAGATCTGCACCCTGAAGCACACCTAGCACATCTCCCTGCTCCCCTTCAGGCACTGGGGACTTGCTAGAGTGTAAGGGTGCAGATGAGGGCTCAAGGCCTGGGCCTGTCTCCTAAAAGTGAAGAGCTCTTGGAGCCTTGGTCTTTCTACCTAAAACCCAGCAACATGGCAGATGGCTCAAGGGCCAAGCTGCCTGGGATTCCAGGCCAGTTTTTTTGCCAGCCACATGACCCTGGGCAAGTTACTACTCCAGTCTCCCTGTCCTCTATCAGATAGCACCTGCTTTTTGGCATTAGGGTGAAAATATTAGATGCGCTAATATTTGAAAAGGGCTTTGAACTGGGCCAGGTAAACCATGAATGCTCTATGAGAGGGCAGATGTGAAGATCTGAAGGAGCCCTGGTGACACAGTGGTTAAAGGCTCAGCTAATAACTAAACTAAAAGGTCAGGGGTTTGAACACACTAGCTGCTCCTTGAAAATAAGACAAGGCAGTCTTGCAGATTCTATGAAGCAATTCTGCCCTGTCCTGCAGGGTCGAAATAAGACAGCATCAACTCCAGAGCAATGGGTTGGCTGAGGCTGGTGAAAATTTGGCAAGGAACTCACATGCCGAGCTTATCATGGTGATGCCGACCTATCCCCCAGAGCTGTCATTATGATTATCATTCTCTCCCCATCTGCTCTGCAGGGCTGATGACTACCAAACCCTCAAGGGATAAGACTGCACGCCCCAGTAGGAGGCCTCTGAAAACCAAGTGCTGGGCCTTCAAAGTCTTGTTATCTGGTCCCCTGGCTACCACGTGAATGCCCAAGAGGAGACCTCCCCAGTCCACCCCTCCTGAGGCGAGCTTACTTGCAGCCCTGTTCAGGGGGCCGGCATCAGCCCATCCATCCTCTTACCTGTCCCAGGCCGGCCCATGATGACTTCCTTCTTGGGAGCAGGATGACCAGTGTAGCTGCTGGGCACCAGAACAGGCAACAGGGCAGCGGGTGAGGGGTGGAAGGCCACAGGCTGAAAGGGTGAAGAAGCCAGGCCAAAGGTGGGCATCGGCTGGGCCACAGCAGTCGGCGCGGCTGGAGGCACAGTGATGGGCACAGGGGCCGGCAGGGGTGGGGGCAGGCCAGGCTTCCCAGTGGCGGCCCCAGGAGGTGCTTGGGTCTCAGTCTCACGGCACCCCCGCCCAGTTCCCCCAGCCCGGGATTCGCTGGCAATGCTGGCCTCACCAGGGAATTTGGAAGGCAGTGGGACGTCAGGGTTGCGAACGATGACAGGGGAGTCCCGCTGCACAGCAGGTACCCTGCGCACAGAGGGCCCCGGGTCCGAGGTCAGGCCAGCAGGTGGGGGCAGCAGCAGCAATGGCGAGGGCTGACGGGAACGGGAGAAGGGCACGGCAGGTGACACTGCCCGGAAACCGGCCGGTGTGGAGGGCGTAGGGGTATGGGACACTGAGTCCACACCAGAGTCCAGGCTGTCACTCTTAGGGAAGTCCGGGGTGGCTCCTCCACCCCCTGTGCCAGGGGCCCCCAGTGCCCCTGGGTGAGGCAGCAGGTCCGTCTTCCGCCGCCCCGGACTGATGGGCACAGTAAAGGTCAGGTTGGTCTGGAAGGTGGGCAGGATGCCAGAGGAATGGCGCTCCCGGGGGGCAGGCGGCAGCGGATGGGGGCCCAAGTCTGGTGGCGTCAGCACGCCACCCTTAGGGGTGCTGGCACTCAGGTGACGACTGCGGACGGCTGTGCGCTGGATGACCGGGGAGGCATTGATGGGGCTGAAGTTGGCTGGGCGGAAGCCAAAGAGCGGAGAGGGAGAGGGTGATGGGGCGGGTGAGAAGGGCGACTGCGTGGACACTGGGGAGAAGGAGGGTGTCCCGGAGCGTGAGCTGCCCAGTGACACCAGCATCACCGCAGCCTCACACTCATCGAACTCAAAGCGGGACAAGTCAGCCGGGGCCACCAGGCGCGGACGTGAGTCTCCTCGGGCGGCCACACTGCTGGCCTCACTGTCCCTTGACGTCTCGTCACCCCAGTCGAACTCGGTGCTGCCTTCCCGGGCAGCCACACCAGCAGGCCGCCCGGCCCCTCCAGGCCCACCATCGGCTAGGCCCTCCATCTCCTTGGTTCGCATGGACAGGTGGCGCGAGCAATAGCCACGCCGCTGTGACTCCTTCATGCAGCCATCTCGGGAGCACAGCCTGCGCCACTGCTTGCCGTTGAACTTCTTGCGAATCCCATTGGGTGTGCAGACCACGTCACCCTTCTTATACTTCTGCTGGGCAGCCGTCAGTGGAGTGCGAGCCCGGGCTGCTGGAGCAGTCCCCTTCTCCAGGGAGGCCACACTGCTACTACGACTGCCGCCCTGGCTGCCCTCCTGGCAGGGCGAGGGCTGTTCTCCTGGGCGGCCAGGGCCTGCAAAGGCTGGTGACTTAGGGGGTGGTGAAAGGAGCTGGGGGGGAGGCAGCGGGAGCAAGGCTGGGGTGCCCAAGGCTGGCAAGTGCTTTTCTTCACCCTCTTCACAAGTCCCTAGGTTACTGCCGAAGCTGATCTTAGATACTTCAGCATCCTCGGGCTGCTTGGGATCCAGGGCAGCAGGGCAAGGTGCCAACGGTGCTCCAGACTCTGCCTGCTCCTCTTCAGGACCTGCTGGGGGCTTCCTTGGCAGGGGCTCGGGTTCCCAGGGGGGTCGTAACAGGCGCAGGCTGGAGCGGGCCACCCATACGGCCTCCTCAGGCTCATGGCACAGGGGCTGTGGCAGGGTGGGTGGGTGGCCTGGCTGGGAGCTGGGGCTTAGGCGGACTTTGTAAGCAGCCGGCTTGGTGGCCACCTCCACCACTACCCCCTCCCGGTAAGCAGCCACTCCAGGCTCCACACAGGTGCAGACAGCTGTGCCCACGGCCAGCGCGCCGGGTGGTGGCGTGGTGTCTAGAACAACATCCACCCCGCCACCTGGCGCTCCCTCGTAGAAAGTCAGGGCCCGGTCACCAGGGAACTGCACACCCAGGTCCTGGCTCCGGCGCACCTGCCGCACCACGGCTGGCAGGAAGAGGCCATCACCACGCCGTGCCAGTACCCGCTGGGACCGCAACTGCCGCAGGTCATAGCTGCCGCTGGTCGCCCCGGGAGGCCAAGGCCCAGGCACAGGTCCGCAGGCCTCAGCTGCCTCATCCTCCAGGTCAGCTGAGTGCTCACTGGCTGTGTCAGTGGAGGAGGAGCGAGTGGATGCAGGCAGTCGTGACGGCAGACCCAAGGCGCTGGCATCCTCAGGGGTCTGTGCCCGCTCCTCAGGTGCCCCAACTGCCCCGCCGCTGCCAGCCCCATGCTCCTCCACGTACTTCTTCTTGGGTGCTCGTGACTTGAACGTAGCTGTCTTGCGACTCAGGGAGGGCTCCCAGCGGCTGGCATCTCCCTCCCCTTTGGGGTCCTCTGTTGGGCCTGGGGCTGGGTGATCAGGGTGCAGTTCCGGGGGTGGCCCCTCTGCCCCAGGGCCCTGCTCAGCCGCCTCCTCCTCCTCATCCTCCTCAGCTTCTTCAGGCCTAAGCTGCTGCTGCTGCTGCTGCTGCGTCTCGTCCTCGTCTTCTAGCTTGTCACCTTCCCCGGCCCCTCGTCGCCTCAAGGCCTTGGCCCTGGTGGCTGGTGGGGACTTGCTGCTGCCAGGACCTGCGAGGCCAGAGCATGCCTTCTTCATTGGCTTCATCTTTTGTCTACACTTTCAGGCACCTGTAGGGTGGGAGGGCAGAGGGGTCACTGGGAGCAACTCAGGCCCCCACCAAACACAGAAGTCCCCAAAACTTCCCACTGGCTAAGGCCACTGCCTCACTCTGTGGTCCCCAAGGCTGCCTCTCTTGTCATTCTTGACTTCCATGGGCCCCAGGTCAGCAGCCAGACACAGAATGGCACTCACGTTCCCTAAGCACAGACACTCAAGTTCCTTAGGGCACATTCACAGATACCTGCTGCCTCTGCAGAGAACACGGCAGAATCATGCACACATACACACACTGCAGTGGCTTCACAGGGACACGAGAAGCAGTGACAGTTCATACCCACAGAACCAGCAGTGTGTGCCAGGCTCGGTGCTAAAACCAGCCTTTCTTAACCCATTTCATCCTCACGACAGCTCTCAGGAGCACTACTATCAGCCCCATTTGACACTCAAGGAAACCTAGGCACAGCAAGGCTACAGCAACTCAGCCTGTCCGGAACCATCAAGCTGGGAAAGAGCAGAGCCTGGCTCTGGACCCAGGCTACTTGGCCTCAGAGTCTGAGCTCCTAACCATTTCAATGTGCTGCCTGTCACATGACCCAGAGGGCACGCGTACTCACAGTCACTGTCCAGAGGGCACTCACACTCAAACATACACATGCACACACACATGCACGCGCATATGGGCCCGGGAAGGGAAAAGGGAGGTGACCAGGCTGGATGAGAGCTCCTCCTCCCCCAGCCCCCACCCCTCTGGGCAGCCTGGCAGGGCCAGGCATTGTGGGAAGGAGTGGGCAGCTGAGAGTCCCCAGGGCCGGCTGCCCACTCATCTCTGCACCCTAGGCTTGCCAGGTACAGCCATTCTCCAGATACTGGCAGGGAGCAGGCAGTGGCATGTCTGGGGCAAGAACACATACCCAAGGCTGCCACGGGGCTGTGCCTGAGCACACGCACATGCATGCACACACACACACACACACACAGAGGCACACAGACTTCAAGCAACAACGGAACACAGACTTACACCCCAGGATTTCTCTCTGCCCCAATAGATGGGAGCCAGCTCTCCCCCCACAGCACCCAGTGTGACACCCATGAGCCCAGCCCCCACTCCTAGCCATCATACATCCCCACTGTGGCTGAAACTGCTCTGGCACAGTGGCTGAGGTGACTGCCTCCCCGCCTTCCCCCTAAATATGCCCTCCAACTCCAGGTAGGGGTAAGTGGGAGAAGGTCAAAGAAAGCAGGACGAGCCCAGCGGGCCAGCCTCACCCACTTCCTGAACAGTCATTACTGCCCGCCCCCTTTCAAGCTGCCCTCAGACAAGAAAAGGGAAAAAACTTCATGCTGAAGTCACTGGACAGGGCCCATAAGGCCACAAGGGAGTCCCAAGGAGGGCTGAGGACCCAGGACCACAGGCCAAACACAGTCAGAGGCACCCCTGACACAGCCTTCAGGGTGCCCCAGGGCAGCTGATCTCCTGCTGGCCCACTGGAGGGCTGCTGCTCCAAGCACTGGACTGTGCAGCCCCAGGCCTGCCACTCCCCTGGGCCAGCCTTGGGGTCCTCACAGGCAGGGCCTGGGATGCTTAGGCTTTCCATCACCGAGCTGGCACCCAAGTGTCCAAGCCTTAGGCAGATGCTACCACCTTCTCCCCACTGGCCCGCTGGGCCACCTTCTGGGTGACTGAGAACTGAGGTCTGGCCCTAGTCCTGCCTAATCCCAAACAAACACCTTCGCACACACCACCCAGGGCCTACAGTAACTCTGCCTGACACCCCTGCACCCTGCTGAGCCCAGCCTCCTCACCCTAGAAGCCAAGCCTCTTCTTTTCCCTTGGTGTCCTTGCTTCCTTCCTATCTACCTCTTCTTGGAGAACTCCCTCCCACCCAAGGCTCTGGAGACCCTCATCCCCCCTTAGACTTTCGGCAGAACTAACTCTCTAAACCTGCCAGCCCCGGCCGTGGCTCTTCAGGGTCTTATGCCCTCTGCTCCCATCAGCCCTCCCGGCAACAGCTTCTCTGCCACTCTCTCCAATCCTGTCACTACTTCTACCTTCCTCATCACAGGTCCCAGGCCCCCTCTTCTATCACTCCCCTTGTTCCCCTCATCCATCTATGTCATCTCTTCCTCCCAGTCATTCTCTTGTCAGCTATCTCCCGAACATGTCACCCTCTATCCCCATCACATCACCTCTTCATGTCACCCCCTCCAACTCTATCCCCTCCCTCTCCCTGTCACCCTGCAGTAGTCCTGTCACCCCTCCATTCCTGTTGCCCATTCTCTACCTACCACATTTTCCCCCACTCATCCCTTTTCTGCTACCTGACCTTCTCACCACTTCCTTCACTCCGTCCCCCATTCCCACGATTCCGCCCACCCTTTTTCCCCCGAACCCCCTCCCCGTCCCTGCCACCTGTCCCCTCCCGGCCTCCAACACCCCCAAAACCCCTTTGCCCAAGTCAGCCCTGGCCCCGCCCCTCACCTCGGGCTCAGCGGGGTTTCGGGGCGGGGGGCCGTGGCCCCCCCCCCCCCCCCCCCGCCCCCCCTCCGGCTCTCCCTCTCGATTCTCCCTTTTTTTTTTACTCCAACACACAAAATGGTGAATGGACCTGCAACAGCTGGAGCAGCCAGCCAATCAACGGCCACAACCCCACTGACCGGCGCCAGCGTAGGCCAATAGCCTACTTCGCTCCGCCCCTTAAAGAAGAGCGACGCTCTCTGGGACCAGTCGCGCCCACCCGGCAGCGCTAGGAGGCGGGACTAAAGTCTAAGACCTGCCTCCCTACTGGATCGACACCAACCTGAGCCTACGACCGCCTGATCTGCCTAAGACCCTGCCCCACAACAAATGATGGACTTCAATTTTGACCAATTGTACGTCAAATTATGGCCGACAGACGGATACAGTAACCAATTGCCTTAGAGCCCAGGCCGGAACCCAGCCTCTCTGAGGGACAGTAGCCAATGAAATGCAAGAAGGAGGGGCAAAGGCGTGAGTTATCCAATGAGCGGGCTAAGGAGGCGTGGCTCGAATGTTTGTTGACCGGCTAGTTGCAAGTCCTGCTGGGAATCGGAGTCTTCTTACAGTTCTAGCCCATAGTTGGTAACATAAGACAAACTACAACTCCCATGTGACAGAGTAACTGGACCACTAAAGAACCCGAGCGAAGAGAAAAAGTCGGGAAGGACAGTTTCTGAGAGTCTCACTGGACACCAAAAGCATCTGAGACCCAGGGCCCCGACTCACCCAGACTCCCAGTTTTGGCGTCGTCAGGGGCTCCTCTCAGCAGCAGCGGTAGCAGCACGAGGAGGAGGTTCGAGGAGCAACCAACCGCCACCCGCGAGCCCCACAACCAATCAGCAGCAGCCGGGGCGGTGCAATGACCTCACCGGGTTCTACTCCCTTACCCCTCCCCCACGTGGTTGTTGCTGCCGGTAGCCGGGAGTAGCGAAGTTTGGGTTGGGGGAAGGGAGGCGAACGAGTGATGTCACCTTTCCGTTTTTTGATTGGCTGTTGGGTAACCGGAACTACGACCAATCAACGGCCTCGAAAAGTCTGGCGCGGCCCCGCGGAAAGCTCTGTTGCCACCGGGAGGGTAGAGCGCGCGCGCGTTCATGTGTGGTGGCACACACTGCAGTGTAGGCACGCGCGGCCTAGAGTTATGGGGGCCCTGGGGACAGAGTCACCTCATCTGAGACTGACATGTAGGGCGGCACACTTTTTCTAATATGTCCCTAGACATAAGGGAAACTTGAGATCGAAAAGGACTGAGCCCCTAGGGACTTAACACATTCCCCAGATAGCTTCATTTTGTGGGTGTTCACATCTGGCAGGAAAGAGATTTTTCAAAATTTCCTTGGATCCCACTTTCTACTTTGCGGGTAGGAAGAAGAAGGCGGCTTGTTAGTAGTAGTCGATACTCCTTGCACAGATATGGGAGTTCCCTTTCTCCCAACGTCCTGAGTAATGAGGCACATTCTATACTGGTGGCAAGAGGAAGGCTTCTGCTACCTGGGCTGCATTTCCCTGTCCACGTGGGATTCACACCACTTGTGAGGGGCTATACATCCAGTCCACACAGCTCTCACACTAAGTATTCACATGACATTCACACTTAAGCACAATGGGTGTGCTATATTGCTAGCTATTTCACACAGGGCGTAGGAAAAAAACGGCAGTTGTCTGACTAACATGTTCACTGACTATGAAGGCAATTCACATTGCTCATCAGAAGGTCTCAGTGTCCACTGAGGATTTGTCTCCTGCATGGAGGAAATTTTTCTGGAAACAATTCACTCTCTGAAGGAATCTTGGACTACTACTTACAGACTTTTTAATAATAATGAATTCTTAGTATATTTTATTCTCATACTAAAAGAGCTCAGCTTTGATACTGAGGGCCCTGAATTGGAAATTTCACATCACCAAGGCTGTGTGCACTGGGGAGATGCTGAGTCAGGAAAATCCATTGACGACCAATGACATTGCTCCTTTTAGGTAGCATCTTAGGGATGGTTGGTGTTGGCTCAAAAGGGATTCACAGCAGCCATAGAATGGAGATGTGCATTTTCTGTGCTCACTTCATCACAATTGCGAAAGGTGGTTACACTGTTCTGGGAGGCTCATAATGGGACAGGAATTTACACGGCCCATGGACGCTTGCTTACATGGTGTTTGGGTGAGATTTCCATTGATCAGGTGAAATTTTGTATTCATGTCCATTTTAAGAAAGGATTAGACTGTCCGAGGAATGGTCTATGCTCTACTCAAAGGTATCCACTTTGGGGAACATTCTCTGTAGGAAAAGAGGATCTCCAAGGTCAAGGCTGCCTTTGGCAGATAGCTGATCCTGCAGCTGGTGGATCTGAGCCGAGTTGCTTTGAGATTGCAGCACAGCTTCTTACCCCTAGGCCACCAGAGTTTCTTGATCTAAGTTGCTTCTTATGTATCTGAAAGTTGGACAGTGAATAAGGATGACAAAAGAAGAACTAATGCCTTTGAATTACGGTGTTGAAGAAGAGTATTGAATGTCCCATGGACTGCCAAAAGAACAAATAAGTCTGTCCTGGAGGCAGTGTAGGCAGGATGTTGCTTAGAGGCAAGGATAGTGAAACTTTGTCCCACATACTTTAGACAAGTTATCAGGAGAGACTAGTCCTTGGAAAAAGACATCATACTGGGAAAGGTGAAGGATCAGAGAAAGAGAGGGAGACCCTCAGTGAGATAAATTGACAGTGACAGTAACATTGGACTCAAGTGTATCAGAGATCATATGGATGGGACATGATAGAGCAAGGTTCAGATTTGTTGGTCGTAGGGTCACTGTAAGTCATAATCAATTGGAGGCTACGTAACAACACAGTAGTATTTAGGGAACTCTGATGACCTAATGAGAACTGTGCTTGCCTCTCTAATGGTTCAATCCACCAGTGGCTCTGTAGAAGAAAGATAAGAAATCTCCTGTGCAATTTACAGGGTCAGAAATGCCAAGGTAAAGACAGCTCTGGGGGATTAACTCAATGGCAATGAAAATGAGAATCAATGAATGATTTACATGTTATTGTTGTTAGGTACTATTGTTGTACCATTAGGTACAACTCATAGTGACCCTGTGAACTAAAGATCTGAACCTAGTCCTGTCGTGCACCATCCTCGTACTTCTTGACACACAAGAGCCCACTGCAGCAGTCACTGTGTTAGTCCACCTAGTTGAGGGTCTTTCTCTCTCCTTTGCTGCCCTTCCACCCTTCCCAACATCATGTCCCTCTCCAAGGAATAGCACCTCTTACCATTATGTCCAAAGTATGTGAGGCGAAGCCTCATCATTCTTAGCTCCAAAGAGCACTCTGGCTGCACCCTCTCCAAGACATATCTATTCGTATTCTTGGCCATCTGTGGGATGTCAGTGCTTCTCTCCAACACCACAGCTCAAAGGCATCAATTCTTTTTCTGTTATCCTTATTCATTGTCCAGGCCTCAAATGCATAGCTAGTGATCAGAAAGACCATGGCCTGAATCAGACACACCTTAGTCCTCAAACTGACATCACTATTCCTCAATAATTTGGAAAGGTCCCTAACTGCAGATTTTCCCATCAATGCATCTCCTTATGCCTGGACTGCTCATACCAAGGGTGTTAATTGTGGATCCAAGCAAGATAAAGCTGTTGACAGTTTCTATCTCCTCTTCATCTGTCATGACACTGCCATGTGTCCAGTGGTAAGAATCTTTGTTTTCTTGATGTTAAGATGCAATCCATAATAAAGGCTGCATTCCTTGATCTTCTGCAACAAGTGCTTCAAGTCCTCCTCAGTTTCAGCAAGTAAGGTGGTGTCTGTCATCTGCATAATGCAAGTTATTGATGAGTCTCCCTAAAATCCTAATGCCACATTCCTCTTCAGAGTCCAGCTTCTCAAATAATTTGTTCAGCATATAGATTGAACAGTTACGGAGAGAGAATACATACCTGACGTATTCCTTTCTCAGTTCTAAACAATGCAGTGCTCCCCTGCTCCGTTTGCACAACAGCGTTCTGATGCAGGTATAGGTTCCTCATGAGCACAATCAAGTGCTCTGAGATTTCCATTCTCAGTGTCAGCCACAACTTGTCATGATGCACACTGTCAAACGACTTTGCATCGTCAATAAAGCACAAATAGACATTCTTCTGGTATTCCTTACTTTCAGCCAGGATCCATCTGACGTCAGCAATGATAGCTCTGGTGTCATGGCCTCGTCTGAGTCCCATTTGAACTTCTGGCAATTCCCTATCTATATGTTGTTCCAGCTGCTGTTTTTTAATGATCTTCAACAGTATTTTGCTTGCATGTGATATCAGTGGTATTGTTTGATAATTTCCACTTCCGTTGGATCACCCTTCTTGGGAGTAGGAACAAATATGGATCTCTTCCAATCCATTGCCCAGACAGCCGTCCTCCAGATTTCCTGGCATAGATTGGTGAGTGCATCCAAGGCTGCATCTGTTAATTGAAACAAGTCAATTGGTATCCCCTCGATTCCTGGGGCCTTATTTATTGCCAATGCCTTCAATGCAGCTTCCACTTCCTCTTTCATTACCATTGGCTCCTGTTAATATGGTACCTCCTGAAATTTTTCAGTGTCATTCAATTCTTTCCGGTACAGTGACTGTGTATTCCATCCATCTTACTTTGATACTTTCTGGGTCATTCAGTATATTGCCCATAGCATCTTTCAACATTGCAACACAAGGCTTAAATTTGTTTTCCAGCTCTTTCAGCTTGAAAAATGCAGAACGAGTTCTTCCCTTTTTAGTCTCCAATTCCAGCTCTCTGTACATTTCTTTATAAAACTTTGTCCTCCTGAGCTACCCTTTGAAACCGTCTATTCAGCTCTTTCACTTCAACATGCTTTCCTTTAGATTTGGCTTCTTGACATTTTAGTTCAATCTTTAGAGTCTCTTCTGACATCCATTTTGGGGGTTTTTCCGCCTCTGTTTTGCTTTCTTCATAGACAATATCTTTGACATCATCCCCCAACTCATATGGTCTTCTATTATTGGTGTTCAATGCCTCAAACCTACTCTTAAGATGATCATGAAATTCTGATGGAATTGATTCAAGAATATATCTTGGTTCTTTTAGACTCATTTTTATTTTCTTTGGCGTCAATTTAAACTTGCATATGGGTAATTAATGATCTGACCCATAATCTGCCCCTGGCCTAGTTTTGACTGCTGATATTGAGCTTCTCTAATGATTTCTTCCACAAATGCAGTCAATCTGGTTTCTATGCATTTATCTGGTGAAATCTAATCAGTTGGGCCCGAGGGCTGTTTAGAAAGAACAAAATGTTCTAAGTGGTGCAGCACTTGTCTGTCAGTTTGCTGCACTGCAATTGCTTGGGGTTTCTGTGATAATGAAATCTTTACCACTAGTCTGTCAAATTCCAAAAAGCTTTTCCATCATGGAAAAGCTTTTGGTGGAGCTCCATGATTAAGACAGACTAGGAAGCAGGATGGGCCATCTACTTCCTAAATAAAAGGCTTTTGAAAACTCTATGAACACTAAACAAACAGGATAGTTATAGTAGTGTAGTAGTAGAGCCCAGATTGGAAGTCAATTGAAATGAGGAAAATAAAAAACAAACATCATTTAACAATTGGTACATGGAATGTTCTTAGCTTAAATGTTGGAAAACTGGGTATCATTATAAATGAAATGGAACATTTGATTTCATTTCATGCATGAATATTGATATACTAAGCATTAGTGACTGACTCCGGAAACCCTATGAATTTGGAGAGAGGATGAAAGGCACCCAAGCGTCAAGGACTCTCCTTCATAGGGTCGCTATGAATCGCCTGCGACTCGACGGCACTTAACAACAACAACAACAACAAGCATTAGTGAGATACGATAGGCCAGCTATGGCCACTTTGAATCAGATAATCATATAATATACTATGCAGGGAATGAAAAACAGAAGAATGATGTTGCATTCATAGCCAAAATGTCAATTTCAAGTTCTATTCTGAAATACAATGTTGTAAAGTGACAGGATAATATCAATACGCCTACAAGGAAGACCCAATAACATGAGTATTATTCAAATATATGCTCCTATTCAAGTAAGTATTTCCATATATATGTGTGTGTGTGTGTGTGTGTGTGTGTGTGTGTGTGTGCGCGCACACACACATTCAGGAGAGCAGCAGCACAGCTTCTTGCCACTGGGCCACTAGATAGACAGATAGGAACCCTGTTGGTGTGATAGCTAAAGTGGTTGGCTACTATTGAAAAGATCAGATCCACCTATTCACTCTATGAGTGAGAGATGTGGAAGTTGACCTCCCTGGAGATTTACTGTCTTGTATGGGACAGTTCTGTGCTGCCCAATAGATTGAACTACGAGTAAAAAAAAATTACTTGTTGACAATGAATATGAAGAACTTAGGATGGCCACAGAGGGCTCACTACTGCGTATATAATTTACAACAACTTAACACCAGGTCTGAAGGAGATCTATGCATGGGAATTCACACTGCCTCAGGCCCTATTTTCCCGGTCATAGAGGAAGTGTGACACTTTCCATGGCATAGATTACAGTGAACACTGGGAGCTATACCCAGACCCTGAGAGGATGACATAAAGTGTAGTTAACAGAGTTATACAGTTTACTGAAATTACACTGCCATGTGGGACAGGGGATTATGTTACAGAAGGCAAGACAGCACAGGCTTATCCAGGTTCCCTGTGATTACATCAGGAAACACTGCTTCCTCTCAGCTGTGTGACCTTAAGCAAATAACTCAACCCCTCTGTGCTTTGGCTTCCACATTCTCTGCATGAAATCTATATCCTAATTTTGGAGTTAATGGTTAACGGTGGTTCTGTGCTCTTTGCAGAGCGGTCCTGGCAGATGAAGGCGGCATTGTCCACATAAGTGCACAAGGTTACACTGCATCAGGCCATAGGCCATGTGGACCATGTGGACTATGCTGTTCAGATAAAGGTTTACACTGTTGGGACGATTACCCTAGTTATAGGATGGTCTGCACGTGTGTGGAAGGTTACCAGGTTATAAGATTAGGCGAGAGGGATTGACCTGAAAGTAAAAGGATTTACATAATGTTAAAGAAGTACTGTCTGTGAGGTAGATGACAGCAGTATCATGTCACTTTGCCAATTCCATGGTACTTATCATTTATGATGGTTGCACTGTCTTTATGGAATTCATACTATTTTTTTTGCAAGTTGTACTGTCTATATGGGGCTTATGCAATTTTTGAGGTCCTCATCGTTTATATGATCCTCACAACTTTTTATGGAAGGAGCTCTGGTGGGCTAGTGGTAAGAAGTTGCACTGCAATCCCAAAGGCACATGGTTTGAATCTACCAGCTGCTCTGAGAAAGAAGGAGGATGGACAATCTCCTAATCTCCTCCTGTTATATATACTGCCTCTGAAAACTCAGTGGAGGGTCAAGTGTGAGTCGGTTCCGACTCGACAGCACACAAAAACATCATGCCTTTTATGAATATCCCCTTGAGTATTCCGGGTTCATTATGGGGTCAGTGTTGACATGAGACTCACACCCTTTATAAAAGTTTTATGAAGATATCTTGCCTTCACGTCATTCATGTGGTTTCCCCTGTGTATCTCAGGCTCACATTGTTTGTGAAGGCTGCACAGTCTATATGAGCTCGTACCATTTATGAGGTTCATTTTGTTAGGATTTGAGAGTTACCCTGCCTATATTGGGGTTCCCGTTGCATTGAACACTGTAGTATCTATTTGAGGCACACTGTTCATATGAGAGTTAACCCCCACAGTGTCTATGAGGGATTATACAGTTTATGGATAGTGTACTGCCTGTATGCACACCTGCTGTTTGTATGTGGTTTCAGTTCTTTTCAGCAAAAGCATATTGCCAGACTATTCTATGGCGGTTCCCCTGCTGCATTATGGACAGAACTATGTGGGGACTGCCACTTTTATTGTTCAACATGGGCTTCGTAATAGTAGGAAATTTGTCATTTTCCACCATACAGTTAGCACCCAGGGAAGAAATGGAACGCATAAATATTGACATACTAGGCATTGGTGAGATGAGATGGACTGGCATGGGGCATTTTGAGTCGGATGACCATATGATATAT
>NW_006400052.1:2390679-2396925 GCF_000299155.1 Elephantulus edwardii | reverse complement strand
GCACAGGACAGAGCGGAGTTTAGGGCTGTTGTACATAGGGTCGCTATGAGTCGCAAGCGACTCGACGGCACATAACAACAACAACAACATTCTATGGCAGACATTGGTTTAGGTACTGAAATCTCTACTTACATTCACATCCTTTATGAGGGTTTCCTAGGTCCCTAGGGTTCATATTGGGGTTCTTTAAGGAGTGGCATGGTCAGTAATGTCCATAATTAGTCTAGGAATCTCTTAGTCTATGAGCTACATTTACTGATATTACACTGGATATTTGGAGAAATGGGACAATTAACTGTCCAAGACAGGTTTATTAATTTATTACTAATGAAGCACTTATTGTGTGCCAGGCAGGCACAGTGGTGGCTCAGTGGGAGCATGTGCACCTTGTATGCAGGAGACCCCTGTCCAGTGCTAGCCAGCAGACCTCACATGCAGCCACTGTCAGTGGTGGCTTCTGTGCTGCTGCAATGCTGAGCTAATGTCAGCAGAACTTGCGGATGAAGAGGGACTAGAGACAAACCCGCAATGAATCTCTGAAATCAGCCAATGAAAACTGTATGGAATGAAAAGCCAATATAATTTGTAAACTTTCACTATGATGAAGGGGAGGGGGAGAATCTTACAGGCCACAGAAAGCCAGTCCAGAAGCCAATCGCAGAGAGGGCCCAGAACCAGGCACAATTTTGTTTTGTTGGGTGTTGCCACATGAGCTTATGACTGACTTGACAACAACTAGCAACAACGTCCCAGGTACTGTGTGAGGCTCTGGGGAATAATGCAAGCAAGAAACTAGCAAAAATTCCTGACTAACTTGAGATGGTATTAAAAATGAGGGATTCAGACAACATGCAAATTATTGAAATAGATGCCAGATGATTATGAACATTATAGGAAGAAAAAGAATGCCTATAGAAGGGATGGGTGTAGGGAGCTGAAAGGTCATTTTAAATGAGGTGGCCATGAAGGGCCTTATTGAGAAGGTGGTTTTTGTGCAATGAAGTTCTTTAATATGGTCCTTTCAGCTATACTCTGGTGACTTCCACAAATTGATTGTAAATATATAGATTGAAGCTCAACATCAAGAAAACAAAGATTTTTTTCACCACTAGGCCGATTGGCAGCCGCATGGTAGATGGAGAGGAGATTGAAATTATTAACAATCTCAGCTTGCTTGATTTCACCATCAATGCTCTTAGCACCAACAGTGATCAAAATTAAAATCAAAATATGAAATAAATTAGGAAAATCTGCTGTCAGGTATCTCTCCAGAATACTGAAGAGCAATGATGTCAGTCTAGAGACTCTTTCCAAGCTATTGTCTTTGCAATTACTTGTTATGCATCAGAGAGCTAGACAATGACTAAGATGACAGAAGAAGAATCTATGCCTTTGAGTTGTGATGCTGGAGAAGAGTATTGAATATACCATGGACTGCCAAAAGAACAAAGAAGTCTGTCCTGGAGAGGGTGAAACCAACCTACTCCTTGGAGGCAAAGATTCTGACATACTGTGGGCATGATACCAGGAGGGATCAGTCCTTGGAGAAGACATCATGCTTAGAAGAGTAGAGGGATAGTGCAAGATCTTGGATGACATGGATTGACTCAATAGCTGGATTAATAAGGGTAGGTGTGTCAGAGACAATGAAATTGGCTCAAGCTAGGGTAGAGTTCAGAGCTATTGTACATAAGGTTGTTATGCAACTTGACAACACATAACAACAATAAGACAAATTGAGGGAACTCTGGGAACTTAGTGATAAGGAGTTGCAATGCCAAGCCAAATTCCTCATCTGCCCTGCAGGAGAAAGATGGACAAACAATTCTCGTGGAATTTACTGCCTTTGAAAACTCACTGGAGGGTCAGCTATGAGTCAATTCCAACTCGATGGCTTACAACAACAACAAATATAAATCAGGTGCTTGCGCCTCACCTAGGGAACTGAACAGATTTGTTCATGTAAATGAGTGCATGAATCCTTTGTAGAGCAATGGTCAGTTTAGCCAGCTGACTATGTTTAAAGGGAGCTAATCCCATGGCTTTCAGGAGGGACCTCATTACCATCAAGAGGAGCCGGGAGTAGTGTGGATCCAGGATCTCATTGTTGAGAAAGTCCTAGACCAAGGAGACAGAACTGTGAAGATAGCAAGAGACAACAGTTGCAGGGGGCCAACAGTTCCCCAAAGCCACAGAACAAGAGATACATGCAGGCAAGTGGGGTGCCTCTGACATGTATTTGTGAAGTGAAAGAACTTTGTAACACTTGCTTGAGCAGGGCAGGATCTGTCCCAGGGAAGGAACATTAAAGAAGCCTGTCCTCAGGGGACTGAGAAAGAATCATATCCTGAGTTGTTCCTGTTACTTCTGAGTTAATTCTGATTCTGAATTGTTACTTGTTACTTCCTTAACAAACCCCATAATCCTAAGTATGGTCTAGGAGTTCTCTAGAGAAATTCAGAGTGTTCTCATAGGGATGGCTGGTGTCAGAATCAGTAAAGAGTTGGAGAGTGGAGTTATGTTCGACCATCTCAAAAGAATCCTGGTTGAGCTGATATGGGTCCTGATTATCTCTTGCCTGGTGGAATTAGACAAGGAAGTATGTCATTTTTAAAGTTTGGGTTCCCCCCCCCTTGAAATGGAAGAGGATGAGAACACATCTGTGTCTAGAGGGAAGTCTTCCAGGCAGATAGAACAGCATGGACAAAGTCCCTTAGGAAGAACAATGTCAGACATGTTCAAGCAATAGCAGAATGGCTGGAATAGCTCCAACCCCACAACTCAAAGACATCAATTCTTTGTCATGTTCACTGTCCAACTTTCAGATGCATAGTAAAGAACTGAAATAACAATGGCTTGAATCAGGTGCAACTTAGTCTTTAAATTGACATAGCTGCTTTGTATGTATAAAGTTATATATTGAGAATGTAGACATATGTCTATGGAGCAGAGTATTGAATATCCCAGGGAAGGCCAAAAGAACAAACAAATCTGTTTTGGAAGATGTACAACCAGGGTGCTCCTTAGAGGTGAAGATGGTGAATCTTCCCCTCACAGACTGTGGGCCTGTTGTCAGGAAGGGCCAGGCCTTGGAAAAAGATATCATGCTAGGAAAGCTGGGGGGTCAGAGTAAGAGAAGAAGACCTCCCCAAAAGATAGTGATTGTTACACAGTGTTACACAGTGATGGTCACAATGGCCTTGAGCATATCAGAGGTCATGGGGATGACACAAGATAGGGCAAGGTTGAAACCGCCCAAATGTCCAACCACAGTTGAATGGACTGAGAAATTGTGGAACATTCATGATGGAATGCTATGCACCACTCAGGGGCAACGATTTTGAAAAGTACTATATAACTTCGGAGGGATTGGAGAGCATTACGCTGAGAGAACTAACTCAGTCTCATAAGGACAAATACGGCATAAGACCATTACCATAGAAATAGAAAGATAACTACTGAAATGTGGGGGGAAGGAGGGAGCAGAGGGGTGAGAATGAGGTGGGGGGAAATCATCGGATTGACAATGTGGTGGGTGGAGGGTGGGGTGGGAAAAGGAAATGAGAAAGATCCGGCAGGGATCTGGAAAGACAGAGTAGTGGTGTGCATTGTCCAATGATGATTAATTTTATTAAACATAATGAATGGAAATGATTGTATGAAACACAATGTGAAGGAAGAATAGTATGAAACACAATACATACAAACTTAGTAAACAAATCAATACAAAATAAAAAAATTAAAAAAATAAGAAAAAAAGGCAAAAAGACAGGGCAAGGTTCAGATCTGTTGTTCAAAGGGTTGCTATGAATTGTAGTTGATTTGACATCATCTGAACAACAATAAACACACACACATACATATATATGTGTAGACCCACACATGCTCTGGTGGCCTAGAGGGTAAGGAGTTGTGCTGCCAACCCAAAGGCCCTCAGTTCAAATCCAACCAGCTACTCCTTGAAAGCAAGATGAGCAATCTCCTCCTGTGCCATTTATTGCTGAAAACCCACTGGAGGGTTAGACATGAGTCACTTCAGACTCGATAGCAGTGAGTTGGAGAGGATTTTTTTGTCCATATAAATACCACAGTTACCACCATGAAACCATTGTAACTCTAAGCAACCTTATGTGGGCAAAGTAGAACAGTTCCATGTGGTTTAAAGTTGTGATTTTGGGGGGAGTAGTATTATTGGTAGGTGCTATCAAATCAGCTATGACTCATAGAGACACCCCCAACTCCCCAGCAGATCTATCCTCTTAATCTTGGACATGTTCATTGTCAGTGTGTCAATGTTCATGTCACTGTGTCAATTCGTCTTGTTGGGAGTCTGCCTCTCCCTCTAACCCTCTCCCTTTTCCAGTATAATGACCTTTTCCAGGGATTGGCCCTTCTGACAACATGCTCAAAGCATGTGAGCCCAAGTGTCACCTTTCTTGCCTCTAAGGAACACTCTGGTTGCACTTTCTCCAGGACAGACTCATTTGTTCTCTTGGCAGTCCATGAGATATTCAGTAGATTATGCCTTTTGGTTAGCCATTTAATACTTAACCATTGTACTACCCAGGGGCTAAGCAGCACAAAGATAGTATATCAATGCGTAAAGAGGAAAGAAGACAGAGACTGAGCCCTGGGGCCCTTCTGCATTTCAGATCAGTGAGGAAAGGTGATGACACTAAAATAGGCAATCTGCTTTGTTTGGGAGTGATTACGCCTTTCACAGTGGCTGTACTATAAACAATCCAAACCATGATCTTCCCAGTTACTTCCTATGCATTTGAAAATTGTACAATAAATAGGGTTGATTTGTTGGAGAAGAGTTCTGAATGGACTTCTAAAAAAATAAACAAGTCTGTTTTGAAGGAAATGCAACCAGGATGTTCCTTAGAGGCAAAAATGGTGAAACTTCCTCTCACATACTTTGGACATGTTGTCAGGAGGGACCAGTCCTTGGAAAAAGACATCATGTTGGGAAAGGTGGAGGACCAGAGAGAGAGGAAGACCCACAGCAAGACGGACTGACACTGTGACAGTGAGCTGGAGCATTAGAGATGATGAGGACAGCAAAAACGGGGCAAGGTTCCTCCCTGATCTTCAGCGGCAGTGGACTTGATGACACCTAATAACAGTAGCACACAGCCAGGGTCCTCATTAGAAGCACAAATGGTGAGACTTTGTCTCACATTCTTTGGGTGTGTTATCAGAAAGGGCCAGTGACTGGAGGAGAACGTCAAGTGGAAGGTCAGTGAAAGAGAGAAGAACTCTCAGTAAGATGAACCGATACAGTGTCTGCCATAGTGGGCTTTAGCACCACAGAGATTGTAAGGCTGGCAGAGGAACAGTGAGAGTTTTGTTCCTTTTTATCTCCAGTTGCTCTAAGTCGGAGGCAACTCTGTAGCATTTAATAACAACAACAACAACAATTTAAATAAAATTTTTATTTTAATTGTGATATTAACAAACGTTTACATAAAAGTTAGTTTCATTCATTGTTGCTCATTTTGCCTTCTCTCCCTGATTTCCCCTCCCCCAGTTAACTTTTTAAAAAATATCCATTCATTGTTGCACAGTTACCTCCCCCTGCTCCTCTTTGCAATGCACCTCTTATTCTGGGCTATTGTCACAGCAATAATTTTTAAGGGAAATATAGCATTCATAGGGTATTAATAATCCATTATTATCCATAGGGTATATGAGGGTGCCATGATTATGATTCACATTGTCCACAAAAAATCCTTCACCAGGAGGGGAATGTTGTGGCTTCTGAAGGGAAAGGCTTTGTCCTTGCAGTGGCCTGACAGCAGTCGGATAAAGGTTATCAGATCCTGTGCAGTAAATGGAACAAAACTACTAGATTCAGCAGACAGGAGTATCTTCACTGGGCAAGGTTTTTTCCACAGTATTACACTGTTCATCTGTTCATCAGAGACACTTGGGTCTTCAAATGTTGTCCAAGTGTTTCGGTGGCCCCAGCAACTGACATTTTCCAGGTGGATGGCTTGGTCTTCAAGGAATGCTTAGTGATAATGAGCATTTTCTATGACAAGTTCAAAGTACTCCTGTGTGTTATGGATTGAATTGTGGCCCCCTGGTATCTGTGAACAGAGCTCTCGTGGCATAGTATTTAAGAGTTCAGTTGCTAAGAAGGCAACTGAAATTATAAAAACAAGAGCAGAAATAAATGAAATAGAAAACAGAAAAACAATTGAAACTATCAACAAAACTAGGAGTTGGTTCTTTGAAAAG
>NW_006400052.1:2377912-2387315 GCF_000299155.1 Elephantulus edwardii | reverse complement strand
TGAATGAGTGGAAGCCCAAAATCTCTGTAAATGTTTATGAATATTAATAAAATATAATTATAGAAAAAAAAAAAGAGTTCAGTTGCTTGAATGAAATGTTGGGTTCCAATCCATCAGCAGCTCCGTGGGGGAAAATTTCCTTAGACTCTAAAGCCAAACCCACTTGAGCATCTTGCTCTTGCAAGATCTAGCTATACCCCATCACAGTGACAGCAGCCACTGTAAAGATTAGATAGAAAACTTAGTGAGGAGCAATTTTATGTTAATGGAAGAGGATCAATGAAATGAAAAGGGGATGAGAATGGATGCAAAACCTGGATGAATGAAATCAGTGTCATGGGGTTATACATGTAGAACAGTTGGATTGGTATGTTTTATTATTCTCAACAAGAATAACAGAATTTTTTTAAAAAGCAACCGAACACAAAAACCACACCTGTCAAGTCAGTTCTGACTCATTTTTTGCCCAAAGAACAGAACAGAACTGCCTTGAAGGGTAATAATCTTTATGAATGAAGCTTTCCACATCTTTTCCTTTGGAGCTGCTGGTGGGTACAAACCACTAATCTTTCAGTCAGTAGGGAAGTGCTTCAGCACTGTCTGGCCAAGGCCCTGGCCTTCAGAAATCCTATGGGGCAGTTCTATTCTGTCCTATTGGTTCACAATGAGTTGGAATCTTCTCAATGGCTATGGAGTTTTGGAATTCTTATCTGTAAATGTGACTTTGTTTGGAAATAAGGTCTTTGTAGATGTTATCAGTTTAGTTAACATGAGGGCATGCTAGAGCAGGGTGGGTAATCCTACAAGATCAGTTTCCTTATAAAAGAGAGAAAAGACACAAAGAGGAAGCTAGGCAAGTAAAGAAAGAGGAAGAGATTGGAGTGGCCTACAATCTTAGGAATTTCAAAGATCTCCAATTGTCACTGTAGAAGAGAGGCATGAATAGATAGTTCATAGGAGCTCTCAAAAGGAACGAGATAATACTTACCTGACAGGGGAGATACCATGATCATGAAGGTGGTTTTCCCAGGGAGAGGCTTATCCATTGCACTCCGGATGTGCTGACCCCTGCGATTTCCCCAAATGTGGGAAACTCGACTGTATAATTTGTGGTAGTGGGGGACTGTGTTTGCACTTTCCCCTGAAAAAAAAAGGAACCAGATAGACAGTAATACCGAGCTTGTGAGATAATACATTTGTGCCCTTATAAATTACGTAACTTGTGGTTAGTGTCATATTCAATATGGGTTTCATCTCAACATCAAGGAAACGAAAAAAACTTACCATTGGATCAATGGGCAATATCATGATATATGGAGAAAAGATTGAAGTTGTCAACAATTTCATCTTGCTTGGTTCCACAATCTATACCCTGGTAGAAGCAGTCAAGAAATCAAAAGACGAGCTCTGGTGGCCTAGTGGCAAGAAGCTGTAGTGCAATCCCAGAGGTGCATGGTTCGAATCCACCAGATGCTCTGCTGGAGAAGGAGGGACAATCTCCTCCTGTACCAGTCAGATTTGATTTGACAGTACACACACAAAAAATGATAAAATAAAAACAATCAAAAGACATGTTGCATTGGGGGAATCTGCCGTCAAAGGACTTGACAGTTTAAAGACTAAGGTATGCCTGATTCAAACCATAGTATTTTCTTTTTTCCTAAGCATCTGAAAGTTGGGCAATGAATGAGGAAGATCAAAGAAGAATCAATGCCTTTTAATTGGGACGTTGGAGAAGAGTATTGAATATCCCACAGACTGCCAAAAGAACAAACAAATCTGTCTCTTGGAGGAAGTGCAACCAGGGTGCTCCTTGAGGTATGGATTATCCATGCCTCGAGGAACCTTTGATGCCTTTGAGCTGTGGTGCTGGAGAAGAGTATTGAGTGTACTACGGATTGCTAAGAAAGCAAACAGATTCATCCTGCAAAGGGTTAAACTGGGTGGCTCCTTGGAGGCAAGGATTCTGAGGCTTCCTCTGACATACTTTGGACATGTTGTAAGGAGAGACCTGTCCTTGGAGAAGGACATCATGCTTGGGAGGGTGGAGGGGCAGCGCAGGAGGGGAAGGCCATCTGTGAGGTGGATTGGTTCAGTGAGTGGGGTAATTGGGGTGAGTGTGTCCGAGACAGTGCAATTGGCACAGGACAGAGCAGAGTTTAGGGCTGTTTTATGTAGGGTCGCAAGCGACTCGACGGGCACATGACAACAAGGAACCAGGCACATGACAACAACAAGGAACTTTTGAGTAAAAAGTAAAACTTTCACTTAGATACTTTGGGTATGTTGTCAAGGGGGGCCAGTCTTTGGAAAAAGGTATCATGCTGCGGTCAGAAAAAGAGGAAGAGTTTCAACAAGATGAATTTACACTGTGACTACAACAATTAGCTTGAGCATGGGAGTGATTATGATGATGGCACAGGATAGGCAAAGTTTTCATATATTGTTCATAATAAGGTCACTGGGTTGCCCAACAGGGCCAGGAAGGATGATGCTATTAACAAGTATTTTCTCACTATCGTTGCTGTCTGCCGTATATAGTTTGTTGCAGTCTGTAGAATGAGTGGTACTTGCATTGTCCAGCATGTATACAGTTTATTCTACTAATTATTATAACCAGCAATTATTGCATACATACTTTTTTCACATCCCCAATTTCTCACAATATTCCTATCTGTTAATATTCCCATTTTATAGATGAGGAAAGGTGAGGTTCAAAGAGATGAACTCCCTTGTGCTTGTCATAGACAGAAAGTAGTTTACAGAGCATTAGGCTGTTACAGATCTATTGTCTATGAAATCTTTCATTATTTTGTTCTTTTTGGAAAACAAGGAGGTAGTAAGGCATAAATAGGTTCCTGGGTGGCTCAATGGTTTGCATGCATTTGTCTCCTAACAGGAAGGTTGGCAGTTTGAACTCACTTTGTGGCACTTTGGAAGAAAGCCCTGGCAACCCCATTCTGTTTAAGATCACAGTCAAGCAAAGCTTAGGGAGCACTTCTAAGGTGTAATATGTGGGGTTACTATGAGTCAGAATCAACTCAAAGGCAATAACGGTTTAAGAGTTTTGGTTTGGAATTAGGTGAATTCTAGTTAGAAACCTTCCTTCAACAATTCTTGGCTGCATAAATTTGGCAGGGCAATTTCCCCCTCAGTGCCTCATATCCTTAATCTGTAAATGGGGATAAATTCAAAACAAAATAAAACCCAAACCCATTGCTGGCAAAGTCTGTTCTGACTCAGAGTGACCCTATAAATGGGGATAACGATGGCAATTCTCCTCATTGGGATTTGTGAGGAGTAAATAGAATGCACCAAGGGTGTCTGGCCATAGTGACTGGTACATCACGAAGGCTCAGGATTTGGGAGCTGTTATGAGACAGAGATGATGATTATTATTACTACTTGACCACACTGCTCCCAGAGGGTTACAATATCCGTGGGGAAGCTGCATTGTCCGTAGGCAAGGTTACATAATTCCCCAAGGGTGTGTGTGATCTTCCCTGGAGGCCTCAGTGTCTCCAAGGAGGAGGCCTGAGACCTTTGCTGAGGCTCTAGTGGGGACTGGACTCCTTGATGGACACAGAGCTTCAGCTCAAGAACCCAGGTTTTCCCCTCCTGGTGCGCCTCTCTCTCTGCCTGCGCATCTTCTGGGCTTTAGGCTTTCAGAGCATTCTGCCTTTCCCAGGAGTCTTGGACTTGCGACTATTGCTTCTATTTGCCTCTACTCCTCTGCCAGCTTCAAGCCGCCTTCCGATCTGTGTGCTCTGATTTCCTGTTTCCCGGAGCCTCAGGCTCCATCCATCCCTCCTGGCCGCAGAAGAGCCTATTTAACACTTCCCTGTGCTCCGGCCTTCATCCTTAAGCCCTGCCTTCCGCTCTCCAGGAGACACCCCCCCCCCCCATGGCCGGTGGCAGCACACTTGTTCAGACTTCGGTCGCCCCCTCGCATCCTGGCTCCACCTCCGCGGAACCCCCTGCCCCAGGGGTGGAGGTGGAGGTACCTCCGGCGCCAGCCGTCTCCCTAGGACAGCTGCAGCTTAGGTTGGAGGTGGGGAGAGCTCCCGAATGCATTCTTTCTGGTCACTTCCTCCCCAGCTGGAAGGCCAGGACCCCATCCCCTTAGGACCGTAGAGCACGGCCGCCTCCCCAATTCCGATGTTGGGAAATGATTCCCACCCATTCCACCCCACTTCGAGACAGCTGCCCCGACTGCACAGGGTTGGGGGGGTGGTCTAGGTGAGGCCAAACTGGAAAATACATTAGTCTTGATCAAGGTCCTATCACCCCTCCCCCAACACACACACACACAATGAAGATTCTGCCACAAGGTCCAAACTCCCTTTCCACCAAAGTTTCTGACCCCATTTAGAATGTCATCCCCCTCGCCCCCACATCTTAGGAGCCCCTAAAGGAAACTCTGGTTCCCGTGGAGTAAGGAGAAGGGAGGCAGGTCGCAAGTTCCGAGGACTTAAGTTATCTGTAGCAGACTTAGAGCCTTGGAGAAGGGTCATGACCCCCGGGACCCCATCCGACCCCCCACCTCTTCCTTCCTTCCTCCCCCGCCTCGCGGCCCCTTTAAGCCCAGAGCCGGTCAGTCCTCAGTGGCTGCGTGCCTGCAAGTGTGTGTGTGAGTGCGCCGGGAGGGGGCGGGCGCAGCGTCGCCATGGCGACGCGGCGGTGACGTAGCCGGCCGGGGGGCGTGGGCGTCCCGGCCCCGGAGTGCGATATTAACCCGGGAGGCGGTGGCGGGGAGGGGAGAGGCTCTGAGAGGCGAGGCCGGGTGAGGCGGCGAGGGCGGCCCGACGGGCGCGGGACGGGACGGGGCAGTGCGGGCGCCGGGAGCTGTGGCCCGGAGTCGGGGCGCCTCGCCCCGGGCCCCCCCAGCATGAAGACCCCGGCGGACACAGGTAGGGGCGGGGGCAGCACGTGTGGGGGAAGACTTGTTGCCCCGGGAGACCAGGCGGAGAAACTTTGGGGGGGCAGAAGAGACCCTGGGGAACCTGAATGGTCCCCAGTTCCAGGGGTCCCCCAGCACGCGAGACCTGTTGCTTCTCGTGGCGCGAGCGGAGGGTGTTGCCTAGAACCCCCAATTTCTGGCAGAGTGGTATGGGTGCTGCGGTTCCTGGTCTCTCTCACTGCCCGGACCTTGCACGCTGGGCTCCTCCTCAGTCTCGGTAGCACAGAGGTGGCGGGGTTTCTCCTCGCCACTCTGTCACGTTGTACTAAGGGGGCCGAGACGTGTGCCGTGTAGGGGTGAGGGAGGCTGTTCACAGGGCCCGCTATCCCCATTCCCTCACTGCGCGGTCCGGCCCGTGACCTTCACGGCGGCGCGTGCCCCACACTGTGTTGAGGGGGATACCGGATGGCCTCTAGGAGGAGAGCGCAAGTGGGGATCTTGGGACTCGGGGTCCAGACTGCGCCGCCCCTCCCCCGCCTATCTCCACCGGCTCCTCGCTCCCCCGCCCGCGCAGAGTCGCAAAGTTCCAAAGCGCAGTCCGAACGTTCGAAAAAGGAACTTTTTGTTTCCGACCTTAGAACGCGCGGCTTTAAGGTGGTTCCAGGGGAGACTTGGGTATCCTCTTCCTCCCGCGCCTCGGGGGACCCGGAGTTGAGGAGGGTGAGGGAGGTGGGGGGAGCAAGGAGGCTCCCTCCTTCGTCCCCCTCCCGTACCAAGCTCGTCTTCTTTGGGAGCCTGTCTTTTTTCTCCGCCCCCCTTTTCCCCGCCAACTTGCTCTTCCTTAAGGGGCCAAGGTTCCCCTCCCCCGTCGGCGGGGGGCAGCGGGATTAACCCCCCTCCCACTCGGACTTTCCCCCCTCCTCTCCCCTCCCCCGCCGCCCCTAGGCTTGTGCTGGCTGGACTTTGCGCCGAAGCGCGCGAGATTGGGGGGGGAAGGCGGCCAGGGGGAGGGGTCGCAGCCTCCCCCTGCCCGTCTACCCTGTCGGAATCCGGCCTGGGGCGGGGACTGGGGAGGGGGAAGGGGGACGGGCGCCGCTGTTCAAACTTGTTTCCTTCCCCGGCGGCGGCCGCGACTAGGGCTCCTGTGTGCGGGTGTGTGCCCCGACCGGCCTACCCGCCGCCCCCCCGCTCGGCGGGTGGAGGCGGCTCTTAAAGGGCTGGGGGGGCAGCTCCAGCGCCTGGAGCTTGGGACGGAGGAGGGGGCTGGGGGTGGGGCAGGGGTGCGGAGTGCGGTAGGGTCAGTCACGTGCGTCCCACTTTATTTCTCCTGCAGAAACAGTTCTCTTGGCCGCTGGGCCCTGGGGGTAGCAGGAGCCTCCCGTCGCCCGAGGAAGGGGCTAAGGCGCCCAGACAACCCCGCCTCGTTTCCCTTTCTGCTAAGGGCCTTCTCCTGGTGGGACCGGCTGGGCCACTCCCCCAGTCCTGTCTTGGGTCTGAGCCCGTGTGTGGGCTTCCTGGCTGGTGGATAGAGCGGGAGCCTGAAGGTTCTGTTAGTCTGTGCCTTCTGATCGGTCCTCGTGCGACCCTGCATCCTAAGCCTCCATCCCGTTCCCTGATTCCTCTGCCGTGGCTGTTTCCCACTTCCTGTTTTCTTCCCGGCTCTGGCGCCATCGAGGGCTGCCTGGAGTGAGGGAGGTGGGGCCCCCCCCCCCAGGAGGCTGATGTGTGCATTCTCCACCGCCACTCCTTCCTTCCGACCCCAGTGGGCTCTTAGAAAAGTTTGGGCAGTCACGTGAACTCCGGGGTGCCCAGAAGTTCTGCTCCTCAGATTTCCATAGTCTGGGAGAATCCCTGCCCCGCCTGTGTGTGGAACCCAGGTGTGCCTTTTGGGACCCCGCCATCTGGGCCTTTCCTGTTTGTCTGCCGCCATGTCCACACCCAGCCTCCTAATTTCCTGAACCCCTCTCACTCTCCTGATTCTGCTTCCCCTGCCTCAGTGTACCCCCATGCCTCAGAGGTTTTACCCCCCAAGCTTTCTTGCTGCAATCCTGGTGTTTTCTTGCCATAGCACGTGGACCCATACAACACACACATGCTCCCCTTGCCCGTGCCTGGCTCCTGGCTCCAAGGCCTGGGGAACAGAGCCCCATTGAGACACCCTGACGTCACCCCCCCTTGATTCTCTCCACCAAAGCCGGGAACAGGCCCTCATGTATGTGTCCGATGAGGAAAGCTGGTGTTGGGGGTCAGGGAGTGGGGAGGGTTCCTGCTAGGAATGAGAGCCAGGGTCCTGGCCCTGTGGGGTTGTTCAGGGAGGGGGGTTCGCAAGGGGGCCTGGGACAGCTCCCGGAATGCAGCTTGAGGTCTTTCCAGAGGCCCCCCCACCTCCTTGCCGAGTTCCCTTTGTGTTGCATGTAGTCTCTCTCACTCCCTCTCTTCTGCAAAGTTTATTTTTAGCCTCCTGCTCCCCCGCTCCCAGGACTGTCGCTGCACACACGTTGCTTGGTTACCGGGACACGGAGGCGGGTGGGCTGGGAAGGGTGGCTTTAATTTTTGGGGGGAGGGTGGAAGTTAGCATACCCCCCACCCCCAGATTGATGTCTTCAAGGCCTTCTCTCCCCCTCCTGGGTCTTAGAAGGCCAGTTGGGGTTTAGGTGGGGAGCAGTATGGAGCTTAGGCCCCTGAGGGGGATTAGGAGGTTTGGAGAAGGGGCTGTAAGTTACTTGGGAGTCTGTGGCTTGGTCATCTGAGTTCCCAAGGGTCTCTTTGCCAAGGGAGACCTTGGGGCCAGAGTTCCTTAACAGGGTGATGATTTGGTTTTAACACCTGGGTTCTCAAGGTGGGGCAGATGGTGGGATCCCTGAAAGGGCCTGTCAGGGACAGTGACTTCTTGAATGGAACAGGCACGGCTGGTACAAAAGCTCAAGTCAGTGATTACCTACTGGTCATGTTCCCGGAGCTTTTTAAGGGGGCTGGAACTTGTGAATGGAGCCAGGGGTCAGGGTCTGCATCTTTGAGATGAATGAAGGAAGCAAGGTGTAGATTTGGATGGGGATGAATCTTCCAGGGATAGGAACTGCTGTTGCCTTGTGTTCCCAGGGGGGAAGAAGGGTCATTATCTGTTGATTTCATATTAGGGTGGAGTCTTTTGGAGTACGTTTAATGTTGCCTCAAGGCCTGGTTGGTACTTGCTTGAGCTGAGGCCAAGGGAAGATAGCCTGAATGAGACTCAGGACCCTGGCTCATCTTTGTATGTCCACTTGGGTTTTCTCTTTAGTGGCACCAGGGCCACTGCCCTGCCTGCCTGCCCTTCCTCCCCTTCCCTCCTCCCAGCCCTCCATTACCGGCTGCCTGGTGCTGAATTATTGATGGCCCCTGATTACCCGTGGGTTTGGGAAATGACAACAACCGCAGCCCCCCCACCCCAGGCTGCCCACCCTCTCCAGGGACCAGCCAGCCTACCACCAACCTCTAGCCAAGGTTAATGCTGGGGGTGGGCATGCAGGTGGGCAGAGGAGATGTGGGGGATGAACAGACAGAAAGGTGGATGAAGGCTGCAAGGGTGCCTGTTCAGTGTCAAGAGTTTGGGGGACGGTGAGCTGGAGGCTGGCTGCATCCGGATGCCTGGGTCTGGAGAGAGCTGTACAGTAAAGAGGGTCCAGGGGGGGGGGGGCACTCTCAGACAGTCTGGGTTTCACTCTCCAGGGAAGACAGAAGCCTCTGTGTGTGCAAGCGCTGACCTCATCGTCAACCAGCCACCCCACCCCTCCTAGTCCTTTTAAGAAAAAAAATTCTTGGGTTGTGGGGTGAGAGTAGGGGCTCATGTCAGGTCCAGGGGCTTGACAGTATGTTCCTAAGAGTGGACCAGAGGACCTGGAAGGGGCTTGCCACTGAATGGGATTGGGGTGGGTTCTGGGGGGGACTGTGCCCCAAGCTGCTTAGCCACGTGTGTGTCGGCCACCCCTTCCTGCCCCTCCCCCACTGGCAGCCTTGCCCGCCAGGCTGGCGTGGTGCCTGGCCCCCTGGCACTGGCCCCAGGACCCGCCGCCGACGGTTTCCTGTTTCTCCCGGTGTCGCCGGAGCCCGACTCCAGCTTCCCCTCCCCCCAGCTCCCATCTAGCCCCCCTCATCCACAAACAGACATGCACTGTCTTTCTCTGAGCCAGGTCCCAACTTGGTCACGGGCAGATGGATATCCCCAAGTCGAGGGTGGAGTAAGGTGGGCATTGAGGTGGGGGACCTGGAGCCTGGATGTGGCGTCCTGACCTGGGGCCCCTCCCCGACCTCTGTCCCCAGGGTTTGCCTTCCCGGACTGGGCCTACAAGCCGGAGTCATCCCCTGGCTCGCGGCAGATCCAGCTGTGGCATTTCATTCTCGAGCTGCTGCGGAAAGAAGAGTATCAGGGTGTCATCGCCTGGCAGGGGGACTATGGGGAATTTGTCATCAAGGATCCTGACGAGGTGGCCCGGCTCTGGGGCGTCCGCAAGTGCAAACCCCAGATGA
>NW_006400052.1:2293065-2377402 GCF_000299155.1 Elephantulus edwardii | reverse complement strand
GCTATTATTACAACAAACGTATTCTGCACAAGACAAAGGGGAAACGGTTCACTTACAAGTTTAACTTCAACAAACTGGTGCTGGTTAATTACCCTTTCATCGATGTGGGCTTGGCTGGTGAGTCTAGGGGCTGGTGGGCCTTGGTCTTGGAGGGAGGAGCGGAGTCCACCTTGTTTTGTCTGTCTGACTGACCAGGCTGGGCCGGGACATTGACACTGAGTCTTCCTTCTCCTCCCAGGGGGTGCAGTACCCCAGAGTGCCCCGCCAGTGCCGTCGGGTGGCAGCCACTTCCGCTTCCCTCCCTCAACGCCCTCTGAGGTGCTGTCCCCGACTGAGGACCCCCGCTCACCCCCTGCCTGCTCTTCGTCTTCGTCCTCCCTGTTCTCGGCTGTGGTGGCCCGCCGCCTGGGCCGCGGCTCAGTCAGTGACTGTAGTGATGGCACATCAGAGCTGGAGGAGCCACTGGGCGAAGACCCTCGGGCCCGACCGCCCGGCCCACCAGAGCTGGGTGCCTTCCGAGGCCCCCCGCTGGCCCTCCTGCCCCACGACCCTGGTGTCTTCCGGGTCTATCCCCGGCCCCGAGGTGGGCCTGAGCCCCTTAGCCCCTTTCCTGTGTCGCCCCTGGCTGGGCCTGGCTCCCTGCTCCCCCCTCAGCTTTCACCAGCTCTGCCCATGACGCCCACCCACCTAGCCTACACACCTTCACCCACCCTGAGCCCTATGTACCCTGGTGGTGGCGGTGGAGGTCCCAGTGGCTCAGGGGGCGGCTCCCACTTCTCCTTCAGCCCTGAGGACATGAAACGGTACCTGCAGGCCCACACCCAAAGTGTCTACAACTACCACCTCAGCCCCAGAGCCTTCCTGCACTACCCTGGGCTGGTGGTGCCCCAGCCCCAGCGCCCCGACAAGTGCCCGCTGCCGCCCTTGGCCCCCGAGACCCCGCCGGTACCCTCCTCAGCCTCATCCTCCTCCTCTTCATCCCCCTTCAAGTTTAAGCTCCAGCCGCCCCCACTAGGACGTCGCCAGCGGGCAGCTGGGGAAAAGGCTCCAGCAGGCTCTGACAAGAGCAGTGTCCCCATCAGTGGGGGCGGCCTGGGCCGGTTAGGTGAGGGGGTGGGAGCACTGGCGCCACCACCACCACCACCGCCGCCACAGATCAAGGTGGAGCCTATCTCAGAAGGCGAGTCGGAGGAGGTGGAGGTGACAGACATCAGCGATGAGGATGATGAAGATGGCGAGGTGTTCAAGACTCCCCGGGTCCCACCTGCACCCGCCAAGCCGGAGCCAGGCGAGGCACTTGGGGCGTCCCAGTGCATGCCACTCAAGCTGCGCTTTAAACGGCGCTGGAGTGAAGACTGTCGCCTGGAGGGGGGTGGGGGCACTACTAGTGGCTTGGAGGATGAGGGTGAGGACAAGAAGGTGCGAGGGGAAGGGCCTGGGGAGGCTGGGGGGCCCCTCACCCCAAGACGGGTGAGCTCTGACCTCCAGCACGCCACAGCCCAACTGTCTCTGGAGCACCGAGATTCCTGAGGGCGGTGGCCTGGGGACCTTGTCCCCTCCCCATGCTTCTGCTGCCTTAACCCCCCCAAGTCCCTGGAGGTGAGGGCAGCTTTGGTCTCTTCCTTGCCTCCTCTTTCTCCTCATCCTTACATTTTGTATAAAACTTTCGTTCCTTTTTTTTAAATGGTGTGGGTGGGTGGGTGCCCAGAGCTGTCCCCTATCTCTGGGTCTCTAAGCTCTGGGATGCAAAGTGGTGGGAGGGAGGGAGGGGGAGAAGTTGGGGAGGTAAGGGGGCCACCTCCATTTTTGGGAAATTTTATTTGAACCAAGGCCTCGGCCTTTGCACCCAGGAACTTTTTTTATTACAATCGCTTAGGAAGCAAAGCCGTGTTTCCCTGTCCTCTGCCTCGAACCGCTCCACTCTGCCCCCCCCTAGCTGGTCCCAGCCCCACCTCTGCCTTCCTGCCCCTCCAGGGGCCTTGAGTGCCTGGGTTTTTCATACCCCACAAGGTTGCAGCTGGGGAGGGAGGGACAGTTTTATGATGAACCAAAAATTCTGTGGAGGGGGAGATGTTGGGGGAGGGCAGAAAGGGTGAGGGGTGCCACCCATGGGCCACAAATCTACAAGTGCCTGCTATCCCTCCCCATTCCCCACCCCAGCACTGGTCCAACCCCTCCAACCCCAGCTGCTCCTAGGACTGGCCCATGGGCAGGCGGGTGGGAGGGGCAGGAAGGAGGTACCCTGAAACCAAACTGGAAACCCCTTCTGCCTCTTAGCTGGGGCCCCTGGGGTGGGGTGGGGGGGCTGTGGTCAAGCCTTATTCTGTATTGGGAATGGAGGGGGAGGGGGAGGTGGGCGGTCGGGAGGGTTGCTGGAGAATGTATTCAAAACAATAAAACTTTGGACCTTTTGGATGTGATGCTGGGTGTGGACAGCCACAGGTTTGGTTTGATTCTCAAAGATAGGCTCCCACATGTCATTGTTTTATGGCCAGAAGATCTGACCTCAGGAACACATTAAAAGGGTTTCTGCAGATACTTTCCCCTCTACCTCTTACTCCATGAAGACCTGTGTGTCTGAGAAGATGCTTCAGACCCATCACAACCATCATGCTCTTTCTCCTCTGGTCACCTGGAGTTCCCTTCCTTTCACCTCGGTGAGGGCCCTTGTGCTTCCAGCAAGCTGTCTGCTACAGTTTAGGGCTTTAATCTAGGAAATCAAGAAGTCCTAAAGTGTCTCTTGAAATACAGATTTCACAAACTACCTGGATAGTCTTTAGGCCAAAAGGTAGGAAACAGCCTTAGGCAGCAAGTTGAGAAAGGTCAGTAACCACAGTTGACATTGATTAACCTGTTAAGTGTACAGCCCTGAGCTAGAAGCTGTAGGTTTTTTCTTAACAGGGAGATGATGATGTTCTTCTGTGCCTTGGAATCAGAACTAACTCAGCTGACCCTCCAGGGGTTTTTAGGGGCTGTGAATTGAAAGAGCTGGTGGATCCAAACCATGTGCCTAAATAAGGGAGAGGCAACTAAACCTCACTGCCATCCTCTTGGAGTGGACATGCCATCGGGTTTCGTGCCATCAGGTTTTGGAGGCTGTGTAAATTGCATGAAAGGAGATTGCCCATCTGTCGTCTTCCCCCCGCCCCGTGGTGGATTCAGACTGCCAGACAGCCCTTTGGGTAAGAGGCTTCAGGAAGTGGCCCAGTCTCCAAAGCTTTCAACAACTCTGGAGTTTGCGTTTTTGAGGCCAAGGTGGTTGGTTCAAGATGATACGATGTGGGAGGTGAGCTCATAAAGCTAGAACCCAAAATTTGGAAGCTTTGTAGATCAGGGACAGATCTGAGAAATAGACCAGTCCAGCCTTTAATGTATAGGTGAGGTACCTGAATCTGAGAGAGGGAGGGGTTCCCCCAAGGCTGTAGAATTTGGGATTTAGGGCCTCTTGGATTGGCTTTGTGGTGAAACCTCACACTACAAGCCTGAGAAGGGAAAGAACACGGGGCAACTGCTACCCAATCTCCATTTAACCTCGCCTGATGCCAGCTAGGGTGGGTGGTCCCAGATAATTGTTGGCAATGCAGAGAATTCGTGGATGGGTTGCTGGCAGAAAAGCGAGGCTCCCTTGGCGGCCTGCAGGCAACTGCTCCCTCTCCTGGGTGATGTAAGTCACTCCCTGGGGTGGGGGCCACTGGGAGCGGTTTTGCTGGGTTATTTCTGGAAGTTGGGCTGAGCAAGTCTCCTAGCAACACAGATGCAGCTGAGTTAGTGGTGGTGGGGAATACATGTCATTGGGAGGAGGGGGATAGGGGCCTGAGGCCTTTAAGAGTCCCACCCTTCAAAACCCTGCTGATGAAGTCTAAAATGTATTCAGAGGTTTTCAGGTCCAGAAATACTCTCCAAATCAGACTGGAACCTACCAGCCTTCTTGTCCCAGATTCTGATTGAGGGGGATGACATAGGTGACATCTGGTCCTGACAATTCCAGTGGAAGCCCCAATCCTTAATGATGTGTAATGTCGAGTTGGAACCAACTCATAGCTTACTCTCTGGTGGGTTTTCAGAGGCACAGTAGGATAGTCCCCATTATTCTCTAACCGAGCAGTTGGTGGATTTGAACCACATACCTCAGTGGTAGAGCCATTCCTTAACAGCGCTTCCTCTTTAAATGCATTCATAGGGCTGAAAGGCTGTTTCTGCAAGACACCCTTGGTTCTTCGATGGCCTCTGAAATCTCTGGCTCCAGGTAGAAAGTACTGTATAGACTGTTCATGATCCTTCACATGGTCATCCCATCAGATTGCCTTGTTTCGAGCCACCAGCAGCCCCACACCCACAGATCCCTAAAATCCCTTCATGATGCTTCACAATCCTTCAGGTCTCTTAGAGATACTTCATTCACCAGTCGTTTTTCAGTCTCTCAAAAGACCTTTTTTTTTGGGTATGTACCATCAAGTAAGAACTGACCTGTACAGGAGGAGACTGCCCCTCCTGTATCAGAGCATCTGGTAGATTCGAACCCTGTCCCTTTGAGATTGCAGTGCAGCTTCTTGCCACTAAGCCACCAGAGCTCCTCAAAAGATCTTTTATGATCCCTTCAGACTTTTCTACTTGCTGCTAGTAATTCTTAGGGGCTTAAGGGGTCTCCAAGGTTTCTGTCATCTCACCATGGAATGTTCTGTATTCCGTCTGGCACTTTTAGGTCCCTCAAAAGCTCTTGTCTCCAAATGTTTTCAGCTTCTGCTGGTGGATTGAACAGAAAGTACCCTCTGGCCTGCGCCCTCAGACTCCTACAGACTCTAAACCCTCTTGTAGCAGTTGTCCAGGCATAAGCCATTGCGTATGCTCTGGCCCTGCCCCACTGTGCTCTCCTGTGCCCTGTCCTCCTGTCCTGTCCTTGGGGCTTGATTCAGAGTGCCCCTTTTGGACTCCTCGTGGCCTTCAGAGGGCAGTAGGCTCGGTTTAGTTGGGAAACTACAACTCCCAGAAGACCCCGCTACTGGCTAGCTGTGCGTGTTGCAGCCGCGTGCACAGAGAAACCGGACGTGTACGCCTTGCCTTCTGGATAATGTAGTCCCCAAAGACATGAATCTCGCCCTAAAGTGCTAAATCCCCAGAACGGCAAATCCAAACACTGAATAGGTGAGATTTTTTTTTTTCCAGGCTTGAGTTAGACTGAAGAACACATACACGCACACGCACGCCCACCCCCAGTCTTTCCTCAACGACCTTTGGGGTTAAAAGGAAATCGATAGACAAAAATCTCTTCGCAGCCAGACTCACTTAGGAAGTGGGTGAACGCGGTTGAAGATGAATTCTATTTCTATCTCCTTTAACGTTCAGCTCAGCCTCCTGGTGAACCCATCGCTAAGAGTGTACCTGGAGATTGTAATGTTCTGAGAAACTGTTGCCCAAAATGTTTGAAGGGGGTAAGAGGCGGGTGTCTACACCTTGAGTTCCATCTTCCAGCATTCCTTGATCAATTTTAACACTTTCTTGGGTACTGGAGGAAGAGATTGGAGTTGTCAAAGTATATTTCAGTATCTCTCGGAGACTGCCGTCTGTCACCTTTCTCGCACACTTCTCACGGGACTCTTCTTTTCCTGTAAACCCTTGTGGTCTCGCCTCCAGAGAGGTCAGGGTCCAGCCTGGATTATGCCCCAGCATGCTTCGGGCTCCTCTTCTCTCCCTCCGGATCACACTGTCAAACTGGGAGGCTACTTGAAACTTCAATTCCCAGAAACCATCACGCCTTCCGTAGCAACTGCGCTGAAGCCTTGGTGTTAACTACATTTCCCGACAAGCACTGCGGCCTAGGGTACAGGAGAGGAGGCGGGCATATCTACTCCATTTCCTAGCCTATCTCGGGAACTGCAGTGCCCACTGGGACTGAGGAACCACACAGGACTCAATATCCCGACGTGCTTTGGGAACTGCTTTACATCCGCAATGCGGCGAGGGCGTGGCAATGACTCCATTTCCCAGTTTACCCCACGGTTCGATAGCAGCTAGTCTAGGGGCGCTGACTCCATTTCCCAGTGTGCTCCTGGCGTTGGTATACGCTAGCACAGTAAATATGCTACGGAACTCCACTTCCCGGCATGCATCAGGCTTATTAACTTTTGAGCTCCCTGCGGAGTGACTGTGACTGTTCGAGGCACTTCTCGGGGTTTCTCACTGCCGCAGTGTAATAAATGTGAGGCTCTGATTCTTTTACAGTGTTGTAGAATCCACCGGCTCCAGTTAACGGATTGATTGCTTGGGACTTTATTTCCCAGTATGCAAAGCGAGCTGTTGTCCCCGCCTTCTGAGGTTTGGCGAACTCAATTTCCCGGCGTGCCACAAGGCTCTCTGTACGGCCCGCGGGCTCAGGGCGGCGACAGCGACGCGCAGGGAAGGCGGACTGCATCTCCCGACGTGCCCCGAGGCGGGCGCTGGGCCGGAGCCCGAGCGGCGCGGCCTGGAGGAGGCCGGAGCCCTGAGGAGGCGGCGGCAGCAGCAGCGGCGGAGACAGCCCGGGCTGCCCGAGCCCCGTGGCCTGGGCCTGCGCTCGGCGCCATGAGCGGCGGCGCACCTTCGGGGGCTGGCCCTGGGGGCTCGGGCCGGGCACGGACCAGCTCGTTCGCGGAGCCTGGCGGTGGTGGCGGAGGCGGCGGAGGCGGCCCCGGAGGCTCGGCCTCTGGTCCAGGCGGCAGCGGCGGCGGGAAGGCGTCGGTCGGGGCCATGGGTGGGGGCGTGGGGACCTCGAGCTCCGGGGGTGGCCCCAGCGGCAGCGGTGGAGGGAGCGGCGGCGGCCCCGGCGCGGGCACCAGCTTCCCGCCGCCCGGAGTGAAGCTGGGCCGTGAGTACTGGTGGCGCCCGTGGTTGGTGGAGATTGGGGTATCAGTGTTCCCCCCAGTGCTGATCACGTTCTTTTATATGCCCTGTTTAGAACCAGAGGTCGCTCTGCTTCTTAGAAGTGGGATTTAGTCGCTCTCCCTTCCAGAGAAATTTATTACTTAACTTGGTGCTTAGCATCAGAATTACTAGTCAGGAGAAATGAACCACAGACTATTCTTCCATTACCAATGTCGTGAGTCTCTGAGCCTCCAAAACAGGAGTCTGACGTTTTTCTCCCTTGGAGAACAGAATCTGGGATCACTGTCTATTGCAAATGGTCTAAAGTCATTGTCTCATAAGAAAATAAGAATTAGATCGCTATCCCACAGAAAGGGACATCTGAATTTGCCCTGCCGCCGAGAACTGGCATCTGGACCCAGCATCCTTTATAAACAGGGATTTGCCCCAGAGAACACGGTAAAGATTTTTTAAACCTGACAGCCAGGTCTTTTTTCATTTAAAACATCAGGCCTACCATTATCTTTAGTTCAACATACATAGAACGTACCTTCCATGGTGGAAATTATTGGTTGCTGCTACTTAGAAATAGAACAGGTGTCTCCAACCCCACAGAGCAAGGTCACCGTCCCCTAACAGCCCATTCACTCACTGTCATCTAGGCAGCTCTGGCTCATGGTGACTTCGTCAAGTTTATAGGGTAGTAAGTTGGTGGATTTGAACTGTTGCAGACACTTTTTGGGTTAGCAGAGCAACCTGCTATGGCTTATGCCACCAGACCACCCTTTTAATCCGTGTTTATTGTTGTGTACCGTTGAGTTGGAACCAACCGGTAACTGACCTTCTAGCAGGTTTTCAGAGGCAGTAAATCATATGGGAGGAGATTGCCCTTCTTTCTTCCGCAGAGCAGCTGGTGGATTTGAACCATGCACCTTCAGATTGGCAGCGCAGTTCTTAAACTAGGCCACCAGAGCTCCTTTATTAATCCATAGTTGTTATTTAAAGACCATAGATTTTTTTTTTTAATTAAATCCCCTACAAAAATGGAGTAGGGGAATTGGTTCACAGTCTTCTGTAGAATATAGGTCAGAAATTATAAATGCTTTTAATAATTATTGTGGGACATGGTGTCCAGTGAAAAGTGCTGCAAGTTGTCTTCTTCCAAAAGGGAATCAGATGTTACAGGACCCTCAGTGGATAGGAGCCACTAGTTCTCAGATGGGAATTGGGAATGATAGTTTTAAAGAACTGAGACTGGGATGGCCTTGTGATAATAAACTCTTAATTTTCGCAGTTGTGAGGAAGCTGTACCATCCAGATAAGTCAATGCCTTTTCTAACCCCAAAGTATTTGTATGAGAAGTAACTCCCCACAAAGTTAGGGTCAAAGCACTACAACTTATTGCAGGAGAGGTCATTTATATCTGTCACCAAGAACCAGTGGTAAAGCTACCAGCTCTGGCTTGAAAGGACTTAGAGATCAGTAAACCTCTGCCACCCCGCTGTAAACTGAAAAGTTAGTGCTTTCCCAAAGTAGGGTCAATACCTCAGGGTTTATGGTTTCTTAAGTGGTAGAAGAGGTCTAACCCAGAGTGGGTAGATTTGTCCAAGAGGAGTCTGTTACGTTTTGCTTCCTATAACTAGAATGGGTTCCTAACCTCTGAAGAACACAAGTTTAAGTGTCCATCATGGGGATTGTACAGTGTCATAGATCAAAATGTGTATGAATTGTTGAAGGGAAAACCAGTTTGCTCTGTATGCTTCCACCCATATAAAAATATGAGTTAAAAATAAAGATTTCTATGCCAATAGCCTCCTCTCTATGGAAGGAGGCAGGATTTAGGATTTCCTAAAAAGAAAGAAAGGAAGGCCTCAGCAGGATGGACTCAGCAGGATGGATTGCCAGTGACTGTAACCCTGGGCTTGAGCGTGGCCGAGATTTGAGTGGGTGCAGGGTAAGGCAAGGTTCAGATCTGTAGTTCCCTGTGAGTCGAAGTCGACTCAGTGACCACTAACAACCACAGAGAAAGGAAAAAAGGGAGCTCTAGTGGGGTAATCGCTCGGGAATTTTTTTGCTAACCCAAAAACTATACTTCAGGTGGTTCAAATCCACCAGCAACTCTGAGGAAGAAAGGTGGGCAGTCTCCTGTATGATTTACAACCTCACAAACTCAACAGGAGTGTTGTGTGTGAGTCAGTTCTGACTTGATGGCTTTAAGGGTTTCTTTAAAAAGGGGAAAAGGCCAAAGAGGCTGTTTCCTCCCCACAATACCTGGATGAGGTGGCCAGTGGATCATGTGTCCCCTTTATCTCCCAGGTGACAGCGGGAAAGTGACCACAGTAGTAGCCACATTAGGACAGGGTCCAGAACGTTCCCAAGAAGTGGCTTACACGGACATCAAGGTGATTGGCAATGGCTCTTTTGGGGTCGTGTATCAGGCACGGCTGGCTGAGACTGGGGAGCTGGTGGCCATCAAGAAGGTTCTCCAAGACAAGAGGTTCAAGGTACCTTATGGGGCAATGAGTACAACTTGGTGAGAAAGTGCCAGCAGGAGAGATGAAGCCTGTGCTTTCAGAGGGGATCTCACTGTGGACAAGAGGAGAAGAGCATAGAGAAGGGACTGGGGTTTAGAAAAGATGAGGAATAAAAAATGGGGGGGGGGGAAGATGAGGAATGTAGAATCCAGATGATTTTAGACCTGATATTACTGAGCATTTATTGAGTTTATAAGGTTCCCAAGTGGTGTATATGGCTTGCACCTGGCTACCACCAGAAAGGCTGATAGTTGAATACATTCTCGTTGGTGTCTCAGAAAGGAAAATCTTGACAAGCTGCTTCTCTGAAGAGTATGTATAGTCAAGAAAACTAGAGAGCTCAGTTTTACTGTGTAACGTATGCTTTCTGGGTAAGCTTTCAGCTAATTTGCTACCAGTTATTTGAGGATTGGTAGTGTTCTTCCCATTCTGAGTAAACAGAAAGTTCTACTCGGATCAGTAAATTGCTTTAGTATGTAGTAAATACCTAAGTCGAGCGTATGTGACCTGTGCAGTTCCTAGGTCCTGTGTCTTAATCTCTAGTTACACTTCTTCCCAGAGGAGAAAAAAACTGGCAGGCTATGAAGGTCCACTCCACCCCAGGTGCTTGGCAGGTGTGTGGTGTGCTCACCAAATCCTATACTGTGCTCATCCCCTTGATGTACCGGTAGCTAGTAGAGGCCCAGCAAGCTAGGAGAGGTAGAGGTCTAACTGATGGCTGAAAGACTGGCATTTAGAGTGTGGCCCAGTTTGGGTGTAGAGCTGTGTCCAGGCTGGAAGAGGAACATGGTAGGGACCAGTCTCTTGGGCATGGTGTCAGTTAGATTGAGTCTCCTGAACTGAAAGCCATGGGGAGGCCATGACTTAACGGGGCCCATGGAGGGGAATAATGGAGGAGAATGCTATGACTAGGCCTTCTCATGGGAGGCTGAAGCCTCCATCCCCTTTTGGTTGGTGAGGATTGGAAATCAGATCTAGAACTTAGGATTCAAAGGCAGGTGTAGAGACCAGAATGCTTCCAAGAGAGGCAGTAGGGAGTGATGTAGACCAGGGTGAACGGAATGGCTACTACTTATTGTGACTTGTGCCAGGGAGAAAAAATAGGCCCTGTATTGCTAGGTTTTTCAGAAGACGCTAGATTTGTATATGAAAGTCTTGATATGTTAATAAGAGAAACTGAGAAAGTTTTAAAGTGGCCAAAGGACAGATCTGGTTTGGTGGACCCTGCTACTGCTGGCCCACAGGGTTGTGTATGAGGAACATAAACTGGGATAGCAGGAGTGGCTATTTCGATACAGAGTCCAGAGTCAGGGAGTGGGGCTGTGGTGTGGCAGTATGAGGGGGGAGAGGCATTGAGGGCCAGTTGTGTACTGAGGCTCGCTCATCTTCTCTCCTCAAGAACCGAGAGCTACAGATTATGCGGAAGCTGGATCACTGCAATATTGTGAGGCTGAGATACTTCTTCTACTCTAGTGGAGAGAAGGTGAGCACTTAGGTGGGGACCCTCCACCCCCTATCCTGCCTGCTTTCTCATGACTCCAAGGCCTTCTCCCTTTACTCCCTATTTCCACCTTCCCCCATCCCCGCTCTTGGTTTCACACTTCTCCCCTGCTCCATGCAGAAAGATGAGCTTTACCTAAATCTGGTGCTGGAATTCGTGCCTGAGACCGTGTACCGGGTGGCTCGCCATTTCACCAAGGCCAAGTTGATCATCCCTGTCATCTATGTCAAGGTGGGCAGGCAGGAGGTTCTGAGGCTCAGTCTTACAAAGCCAGGGGCTCCAGACCCTTTTGCCCTTTGTGCATTTTTCTCATTCCCCAAGTTTGCATTGGTCCCAGTCTGTGTCATTGTCCTTGCCCTCACCCTGGTTCCTGTACCCGTTAGAGCTGAAGCTCCCCTAACACAAGGGAGGTTCAGGTGGCCCCCACTCAAGACCTGGCTGAATCAGCAAGGTGGGCTGACTGACCATGAGTTCAAGGAGGTGTGAGGTAATTGGTTCATACTGGGAGTCTGGTGGGGTGAGCAAGGTTATGTATGGATGGGGAAACACTGAGGTTAGAGCCATCTAGGTCTCCACAGAGGAGAGGAAAGGCTTAGTGCCCACAGAGCCAGAAATACATCTTGTTATCCATTGTGAGTGCTCCCTGGTTCCCCAGATAGTGTTGGGATGAATGAATAAATGAATGGATATATGAATGACGCCCAGCATGTTGAGCTTCATGGGGAGAAGGTAGGTGGGCCCCAGTGTACTGCAGGTTTGCGTGGGCCCAGTTGCTCCTCCTAGTGGCTTTCAGCACCCCACACTCGAGTGAGCCATGTGAGTTCTACCGGTGGGTGTTGCTGTTGGGCTCACCTCCTGGAGGGGAAGTTCTTTGCAAGCTGAACAGTTTGGGGGCACAGCTGACCTGGACTTGGGCCATGGCCTTGTGTTGTATTCATTTTGGTGAGGTAGAAAGGCTGAAACCACCCAGCCGCCTCCACACGAGAGGGAAGCACAGGGAATTAGGGAAACACAGGAAGTCGCAGCCTCACCTGGTTTAAGAGTGAGAAGGAGACCAGGTACATCTTGCTGAGGGGAATGTGACAAAGAGGAGGGACTTGGGAAGCAGGCTTCTGTGCAGTGGAGAAACATGTAGAGTGATTATTTATGCCACACCCTGGTTTAGGCCTTTCGATGCAACACTGATGAAGACACCAACTTCTCTGCTCTCTTGGCAGGTGGCTTTAGTGAGTGGGAGGGAGAGTGGCAGGAAGACGAAGCTGGAAAGGAGCTGGGTTGTGGGTGGCTGGGATTGAGCCCTTCAGCCAGTGGTGTCTGTGAGGGGAGAGCAGAGTGCCCGGCTCTTGAGCGTGCTTCCCAGCGAGGTCTGCCGACACAGGTGATTACAGCATTCTCAGAGTGTGGGCCAGGGATCAGCATCTTCCCCAGAACTTGTTGCTGTTGCACGCTCTTAGGCACCACCCTCAATCTGCTGAGTCAGACATTCTAGATTGGAGCTCAGCTGTCCTTACTTTAACAAGACCTTTAAGACGATTTCCACCAACGTTCAAGAACCAGAGGTTTTAAACAAGGGTTCTCTACCTCTGTGGGGCAGCGGATGAGGGAGAGTGGGCCAGGAAGGTGGTGTGTGTTGTAGAGGGAGCTAAGCTAGAGTTCTGTTGTCTCCTTCCTGCCACAGGTATACATGTACCAGCTATTCCGGAGCTTGGCCTACATCCACTCCCAGGGCGTGTGTCACCGTGACATCAAGCCCCAAAACCTGCTGGTGGACCCTGATACTGCTGTCCTCAAGCTCTGTGACTTTGGCAGGTAGGCCTGACCTAGGGCCTGCTGGGTAACAAAAGGGGCAAAGGAGGACCTCAATTCTTGCCTGCGTTTTACCCTTGCCCTTCTGTTCCCACAGTGCAAAGCAGCTGGTCCGTGGAGAGCCCAATGTCTCCTACATTTGTTCTCGCTACTACCGGGCCCCAGAGCTCATCTTTGGAGCCACTGACTACACCTCGTCCATCGGTCAGAGTTGGCAGGAGGGTGGCGGTGGGGGCTGACAGTGGGGTCCGGGTTGGTGTGCTGTATGCCAGGCTCAGAGATGACAGCTCAACATCTGTTGTTTGATTTAGTCTTCCCAAACTTGGCAGGCTGATGATGGTATGTTTTAAAGAGTGGTGAGGCCACCTGCCCATCATTACACAGCTGGGTCTTGGCAGGACTGGGATTGAAAGCTGACCTGACTCCAGAGTGCACAGGGACTCAGGGTCCTTCTGGTTAGCGCTCTGGTCTCAGCCAGTGGGGAGGGGCTGGCAGTGATCTTGAAGGAAACTGGGAAGGAGGGAGGCTTTGCTACAGCTTCCCTCATGACCTGCTCCTATTTTCTGTCCTGTGGGTGGGGATGCCAGCGCCACCTCTGTGGCATGAGGGGAGTGAGTGTGAAAGGGTTTGGGAGGGAACATTCAGAAGCAGCATGAGGAAGCAGGGTTACAGCGCATCCCACAGCAGGATACAGGTTGGGAGGTGAGAAAGGCAGGCTGGAGCTCACAGCTTCACTTTCTGGTGACCCAAAGATTGCACTTCCAAGTGCTAGTCTTGTCAGCAGGTTTGAGCTTAGTGCAGTCTATTTTTTTGAGGCTTGAACCAGAATAAGGAGCACAAAGGTCCCTGAGCAGAAGACTGAAGAGCAAGTGAGGTTGGGGATGAGTCAAAGTACAGGCTTCAGTATTGTTGTGTGACCTTGGGCAAAAGACTTCCTCTCTGAGCGTAGCTAATGGGGTTCCTTATACCTCTCAGGCTGGCTATAAAGAGTAAAAGGGGGAGGCAGGGGCAGTGGCTCCATTAGCCCAGCTCTGATCTTCCTCTGTTGCTCTTCAGATGTGTGGTCAGCAGGCTGTGTACTGGCCGAGCTCCTCCTGGGCCAGCCTATCTTTCCTGGGGACAGTGGGGTAGACCAGCTGGTGGAGATCATCAAGGTGAGAGTGTGACCAGAGTGGGTTAGAGGACAGGGTTGAGGATAAGGCCGTGTCTCAGACCCTTCTGTCCATAGGTGCTGGGAACACCAACCCGGGAACAGATCCGAGAGATGAACCCCAACTACACAGAGTTCAAGTTCCCTCAGATTAAAGCCCACCCCTGGACAAAGGTGAGGCAGGGCTATGAGTTCTGGCAGCATGGCCAGATACGGGTGGTGGTGGTGGTGTGGTGTCCACCAGTGTTGGGGGCCCCTGGGAGGCCCACTGGTCTAAGAGTCTAGCTACAGAACATGGGAGGAGGATAGGAATAGAATGATTTTTCAAGAAGTAAGTTAGTATCTGTCATCAGATTTTAAAGTTTTTGAGGACTCACAAGTAAGTTCAGATTCCCTTTTTTGTGGTGAGTAAACAAATTTAAAGTAGGATCCATATGATAACATTATGGGACCTTGGGTACCAGCCCACTGGACATAAACAGCACTCCTCAATTGCTGTGCCTGTTTCCTTACTTTGAAAGTGGATCTGTAAGAGGCCAAAAGGGAGATCTGAAGTGGGAATCATGGCAGAATGAGTACAGGGGGACAGCAGTGCCATTTCTTACCTGTTTAACCCCTTGTGCCCGCTTCCCAGGTGTTCAAATCTCGAACGCCCCCCGAGGCCATCGCACTCTGCTCGAGCCTGCTGGAGTACACACCATCCTCGAGGCTCTCCCCACTGGAAGCCTGCGCCCACAGCTTCTTTGATGAGCTACGATGTCCTGGAACCCAGCTCCCCAACAACCGCTCGCTTCCCCCACTCTTCAATTTCAGTCCTGGCGGTGAGGGCACAGCCTGGGATCTAGAGACTAGAGAAGAGCCTGGTGGTGAAGATAGGAGTGGGAGGTGGGTGGGGTGCAAGGCCTGGGGCTTTGGGGAGATGCCCCCCAGATTCAGAGGGAGCTGAACCTCTGTAGCAGCACTTTTTATTTCTCCTTGTGCTGGGCTTGTGCAAAGAGCTGTATGGCCAAAAATGCTCTTAAACAACTGGCCTTGTTCAAAACGGGGTGCCATTTGGGGCCCCTTCCTATCCTGACTGGGTCTCCAGATGCCTTGCCCTGGTGCCTTGCTGACTGCATGCCAATCCTGTTTCTAGAGCTCTCCATCCAACCATCTCTCAACACCATTCTCATCCCTCCTCATTTGAGGTCCCCGGCAGGCTCTGCTACTCTCACCCCGTCTTCACAAGGTAAGCTGAAGTCCATCTGCTAAGGGTTAGTGGACTGTTTTCAGTCTGAGTGTGTTTGCTGTTTACACTGAGTATTTTTAGTATGTGTACAGACATCTTACAATACAGGAATGGTCACTTTTATCAGATGTGTTGCCTACATTTAATGTCTAAAATGCACATTGGGAAAGCCAAAGAAATAAGTGTGGCTGGTATAGGCAGATAAAACAAAAAGTTGGGATTTGTTGCCTACCTTTGAAAGCTGGGGCCATTTCCTTTTTTTAAAAAAAAATAAAATAATCTAGATTTCCTATTTTCTTGGGAAGAACAACGGATCTGGCAACAGTAGGCAGACTTACCTCCCTTATGACTGTAGTTGGCTCCAGCTCCCCCTTCTCTGGGGCTTGCTCTCTGGCGTCATTCACTTAGTCTCCCATTCACTTTGGCATTTGAGTTTGCAACCCTGGACCTAAAGGGATTATTCTCAACTCTTACTGTACTGCCTGCCTCGATTGCTATTCCTGGGAGGGTCAGAAAGGCAAAACCTAACTGACTCCCCTTCCTCCCTCAGCTTTAGGTGAGCCCCGGCTGGGCTCAGACCGGCAGCCGACCGATGCCACGGCTACCCTCACTAACTCTTCCTGAGGGCCCTATCAGCTACCCTTCCATTCGGAAGCCTCATGGGGGCTGGGACAGAGGGCCACAGCCTGCCATGGTCCTCCTGCCCTGGCTGGTCCCCTAGACTCAGGGGCAGAGATACATGAATCCCTGTCCCCACCTCCAGTCCCTCCCTCACCGGCTTCACCCCTGCGGTGGGCTTTTTAAGAGGATTTTAACTGGTTGTGGGGAGGGAAGAGAAGGAAGGAAGGGGTTGGGGGGCTCACAGACCTCCTATCTCCTCAACCCCCTCTCCTGCCCCCAGGTCTCCACCTCCTCCAACCGCCCCTTCCCCTCCTTTATCCTTTGTAAATAGAACCAGCCCAGCCCCTGCCTCCTCTGCCCTCCCTGGTCCCCAGGTGTAAATAGATTGTTATAATTTTTTTCTTAAAGAAAAGGTTGATTCGCACCATCCAACCTAGCCCCCTTTCCATTTCCAGCTGTGTCTCCCCTCCTGTCTTCTGCCCCTAAGGTCTCCTCCCTCTTCACCCCAACCTGGAGGACAAGGGGAGTGGGGAGCTCCTAATTGTTTTAGTTTCCACTGTAAGGTTTGCCTGTGTACAGACCTCCGTTCAATAAATTATTGGCATGAAAACCTGCTTCCTCTTTGACAGTCTGTTTCTGCAGAGGGAATGGTACCCCTGGGGCGCTCTGGGCCAGGGTGGATACACTACTTCAGGCAGGGGACAAGGTGCAGAGAACCAGCCTGGACTGGCATGAAGCCTCTGTCCCAGCTTTCTCTGCAAAGCACAAGAAGCATGTTCAGGCCAGCTTTAGGCACTCCAAGAGGCTTGGGAGGCATCTGCACCAGAGGAGGGTTGTTATTCCCGGTGAAAAATGGGAATCAGAGATCCCAAAGCCATAGTGGTAGTAGCAGTCAGGGCTTGAACAAAGGGCTCTCTGCCTCAGAGCTGAAACTGTCTGCCTCTGCAGGTGCTGGGGGCTAAGGGATCACTGAGGTTAAACCACCTGGCTGGAGCCCCTGGACATGGACCAGGGGCAGAGCTGCCTTCCCTGAGCCTTCATATTGTTACCTTACACAGGGAGCTACACAGTCTGTTCACTAGGTTGTCATAGGGATCCTGGGAAGATTCGGGCAGAGAGCTTGGCTTTGTACCTCACTCTTAAAATATGCCAGGGGTGTCGGATGGCAAGAGCAGAGCAGAGGGGCCTGGTATCTGTCTGCTCCACATGGTGACAAGCAGTGGGCATGGCAGCAGGTCCCAGAAGTGAAGAAAAAGGAAACACATTTGTGATGTGTAGCAGAGGGACTATCTGAGGTCCCTGAGTTCTCTGATGTGCCCCAGGCAGAGCAGCTCCCCTGCTCAAGATAGACACTGTGCCCCCTCACCCAGCATTGTCAGGATCTGCCCTTGTTTGTAAAATACTGTATAGCGACCACAGGGCTGGTCTCAGGTTCTCACACCCAGTGGGTCATCAGTTCCTGCCACTTCAATCATAGTGTGCTGTCACCCTCTTTCCACTCTTAAAGCTTCTGTGGCAGGTCTGTTCTCTCCCTCCTGGACCATCTTCAGACTCCTCCTGCCCCTACATTGACCCCAGAGTGACCTAACATCCAGTTAGGACTGCCACCCCCACTCTAATCTCTTTCTTGGCCCTGACTGCCCTGAGCTGCTTAGCCCAGCATTCAAGGCTCTCCCAAGTCTAGGCCTCCCATGTTCTCCTGCCTCCTTTCCCTGCCTCTGTTCAACCTCCCTCTGATAAGCCACAGTATTGGTAGCTTAGTGGTAAGGAACTGTGCTGCCAACCCAAAAGTACAGTTTGAATCCACCAGTTGTAACATGGGACAAAAACGGACAGGCAGTCTACTCCCTTGAAATTTACTGCCTCTGAAAACCCGCTGGAGGGTTGGTCGGCTATGGGTTGGTTCTGACTCAACAGCACACAACCACCACCTGAGCATCATGGGCTGCAAGCAGCATGAGAGAAGCCTGTCCTACATGTCCCAAATGTTTCCAGTTAGGAAAAAAAAATGTTTCCAGTTAGGGAGGGACAGACTTCACAGGCCTTCAAGGCCATAACCTAGTGCCATATGACAAAAGCTACTTCTCTAAAACAAATCCTGACTGCTACCCCTGCACTGGTTTCAGGTCTCCATCACTCAGGACAATACTGCTTAGGAACACTTCTTCTGGGGCCTCCTGGGTGCATATCCACAGTACCTCCACATTGCTGTGATACCCTAGGCAAGTCTGTCCCTCCATCTCTTTATACTGAGCTCCACCTCACAGGCCTCTTGTGATCATAATACACATACACCCAAACCCTCTGACTTTAATTCATGGTAACACCCTATTCTTTCCTCCAAGAGATGGCTTATCTCTCTGTGATGGAGCAGCAGGTAGATTTGAACCACTAACCTTGTTAGCAGCCACCTCCTTAACACACTATGGCATTCGCCTGAAAGTTGGCTTTTTTTTTTTAAGTCATTACAGCCGCCTCTGGTCTCCAGCTACCTTAACTGCAGACACATAAGTCTTGCAAATTATCAACAGCTGTGGGACTAGAGGATAAGAGAGTGTGCTTCCCACATTCGGCAGCAAGACTTCAGGTGAGCAAGGCTTGTAGTGGCAATACCCTAGTGGTAGAGACTGTGGCACTGCTGTGGAGAAACAGTGGCAAGGTGTGACCTGAGGATTCTTTATTAGTTCTGGCCACTGTGAAAGGTTTGGCTGTTCTTACCAGATGTGTGGAGAAGCTGACTTACAAACTCCATTCTTGGTACCATAATCCTTGAGTCTGTGAATCAGCAACGAATAAACAAACCTCTTGCTGCTGTTGGGGCTCTAGAGGCACCATGGGGCTGGGCTACAGGTTATCTGCTTTCTGCTCTGGGGCGCTGAGGGGCTGTGCTATTCTTATTTCTTCTAGTCCTTTCAGAGAGATGCTCATGGTCCTGTGACCCAGTGTCCTCATTAGACACATGTGTTTAGTGGGATCATGATCTGAGTGGAGTGCATGCCACAGCCAGGTAGCGTACTGCCAAACCGAACTTGTCATCAAGGTGACTGAACTCGTGGCAATTATATAGCAGAACAGAACTGCCAGAGTTTCCAAAACTAATCCTATGGTAAGGAGTTCCACTGCCATTCCAAAGGCACGTAGTTCAAACCACTAGCTGCTAAAGAAAGATTGGGCCATCTCCTCTTGCGCAATTTACTTCCTCTGAAAACTGGCAAGAGGATCAGATAAGTTGGTTCCGACTTGATGGTATACAACAACCACCACCACCTTTATGGAAGCAGACTGCTAGGTCTTCTGAGAGTGGCTGGTGGGTTCAAACTGTGACATGTCTTTAGCAGCTGAGTGCTTAGGCACTGTGCCACCAGAGCTCCTTCTTAGCTCTGTGGTATCCAAATGTCCCACCAACTCCCCTTATGCAGCGCTGGCTGTGTGGAAAGTCCTTTTCTCCAAGAGCAGGACAACTTTCCCTATGACGTCTTCCGACTCCTAACCTCCCCCTCACAGCCCCAAAATGATGAAAGCTGAGACCTTTTGGTCCTCAGGGCAGAGCTCAGGCCTGACTCGTCTCCGCCCCCAGCACTGCCCAGCATGAGAGAGGGCAGCTTTGGAACGCATGGCCAGGATGAGGATAGGAGATGTTCTGAGACCAAAGCCATCAATACCTCTGGTGTTCCTCCTGGCAGACTGTGGATGCTTCCTGAAGGAAAAGCTTTGTCTACTCACTCCTAGGTCTCCAAAATCCCCCAGTGTAAGGCACAGTCCCTGAGCCTACAGGTTTCAACCTGTCAAAACTGAGATTAAGGAAGCTCAGAGGAGTCAAAGATTTCCCCCGAGGGAAGGCAGAGTAGGATGGGATGAGGATGGAGGTGAGTAAAGCAGAGATCTGAGGTGTCCAGCACAGACCTGGCACAGTTGGTGTGTTCAAGGAAGGTTACCTGATGTTGCCTGCGTATCAGTGATGCAGTGCAAAAATCCTTGATAAATCTCGCTTTGCAACTCAGTAGTGTGACTTAGCTCAGAGCTTCAGCTTCTCAGGTAAAACAACGTGGTAACACAAACCTGACAAGGTGGGTCAGAGGCCAGGGTTGTCCCTGTGATGCGGTAGATGTCACACAGCTCGCCAGAGAGGTGGCAAACCTCCTTTCCAGTGGTACACATACGCACTATTATGACCAAAGCCTTTTATTGTTGTTTGTCAGCTGTCACACATAGGTTGTGTCCAGCTGTAGCAATCCGCCTGCCTCACTGGCCCCCAGTGCTGCCTGACAGAGCTGCAGTGTGTCCTCCAGAGCCAGAGGCTGTGATGTCTCAATGATGGCAATGGTCTCCCCCAGCTCTGTGCACATGATGGTCTGCTGGGGCTCAGGGGGCGGAGGTGGGGCAGGAGGTGGTGACCGGGGTGGCTGGAGGGTTGAAGTCCGGGCTCGGGCATGGACCCGCTGATGCAGGCGCAGACCTGCCATGGCCCGGAACCAGCGACCACAGGTCCCACAGTAGTAGGGGCTCTTGTTGTAGAGGCCTGTGATGGAGAGGCGGGGTGCGCGGGCAAAGGCCACTGGCCACAGGTGCAGGCGTCGGTGCTGCTGCAGGTTGGAGCTCTGTGTGAAGCGCTTGCCACAGTCCAGGCACTGGTAAGGACGCACACCCGTGTGGGTCAGCTGGTGGCGGCTGAGATTGGCCAGAGAAGCAAAGGTCTTGCCACAAGAGTGGCACTGGAAGGGTCTCTCACCCGTGTGTGTCCGGAGGTGGTTTCGCACATGAACCAGCTTTTTGAAGCCCTTTCCACAAACACCACAGCGATGTCGCCGCTCAGGGGGCCCATGGACCGCACGGTGGTGCCGAGAGAGCCGGGAAGCCGAGGCGAAGGACTTGGAGCACTGCGGGCAGGGCAGCTGGGCAGGCGGGGCTGGGGGTGGTGGAGGGGGTGAGGGTTCGGCTGGAGCAGGGGAGGCCGTTGCTGTTGCTGCTGAGCGGGGGGCACCACTCTTGCCAGCGTGTGTGCGCCGGTGGTAGAGGAACTTGGTCATGTTGCTGAAAGTCTTGCCACAGCGGCAGCGGTGCAGTGGGTTGGCAGTGTGGGCCCGCCGGTGGGCCACCAGTGTGAGTTCGGTGCCAAAGCCGCGGCCACAGTCCACACACAGGTAGCGGGCTTCACCCCGGTGCAGCTGCAGGTGCTGCTCCAGCGAGGTTGCTTTCTTGAATACCTTGGAGCAGGTGGTACACTCGTGTGTGCCGCCAATGTGGGCTCGCCCGTGTGCCAGCAGCCTGTTGGCAGAGCTAAAGCTGCGCTGGCATTGGCTGCAGTGGAAGGGGTGGGCTGCTGATGATGCAGGGCCACGAGATGCCCGCTGGTGTCGCCGGTGAGGCCCTGCTGGGGGCCAGTGCTGAGGACAGTCTCCATAGCCCTGGACCCGGCTGGCTGTGGACGCAGCGCCTCCTGCAGCATCACCATCAGTCTTTGTCATCTCCTCTTCCTCTGTCTCATCTTCTTCATCCTCCTCTCCTTCCTCCTCCTCTTCTAGCCCATTATGTTCTTCTTTCTCAAGGGAGTCAAAGTGTGTGCCTTGATGCTCCAAGAACTCCTCAGGGGTGGCGCAGAGGGTCGAGCACTCCGGACATTCATAGGGTTCCATCTTGACTTCGGCTGGAGGCGGTGTCTTGGGAGGTAGAGGGGGTGCCTGAGGCTCAGCCGTGGGTGTGGATATGTGCTGGGCCTTGCGATGAGCCACCCACAGCTCAGGCGAGGGGAATAGCTCCTGGCAATCCCCACACTGGTACTGGATCTGACTTGCTGACTCCCGGAGGTGGGCATCCTGATGGGCCAGAAGCTCGCTGGGGGAGAGGATGAGCTGTTGACACTCACCACACTGGAAAGGCCCATCCTGTGTTGCTGGCATCAGCTCCATGCCTGGTCCCAGGCCCACTTCTGGGGTGCTCAGTGCCTCCTCTTCTGTGGCAGGGGGCACATGCTGCTCCTGGTGTGAGAGGACTTCTTCCAGGGTATTGTAGAGGTTGCCACACTCAGAGCACATGAACTGGTGGTGCTGGAAGAAGAGGGATGAGGCAAGGGCCTCCCCAGGTGTCATCTCAGTTACCCCTGCTGACATTTCTGTCACCTCCTCTGACATCTGTGTTGACATCTCCATCACCTCTGATGACACCTGTGTTGGCATCTCTGCCACTTCAGCCATCTCTGCTACTACCTCCTGGAGAAAGAAGGGCAGGGACTGATGAGAGACCAGGAACTGGAGGAAAAGCAAAACCTCAGGAGGTCCCTTGCCCATCCTGTCACTCACCAGCCTTGATTGGTCAGCAACTCTGAACTTACTGCTTATGCCTCAGTCTTTGATGACTTTTTGACTCCGAAGCCTCTGCCCAATGGCAGCTGGACATCTGCAGGAAAGACACCACCATTTAGCCTGGTCTCTGATGCCATTCTACTTAGCCAGGGAACCAGTTACACCCTTTCTGAGAACATATTGTGCCCTTGCTGGCCCTTGCCTATGTGGTTTCCTCTTTGTGTAACACCTTTCTTCCTTCTCCAAAGTATACACACAGAGGTGCAGCAAAATATTTTAAGAGCACAGGCCCTGGGACCAGCATGCCTGGACTTGAACCTGAGCTCTTCCACTTACTTCCTCTGACCGTCTCCTCAACTGTAAATTGGGGTTAGTAAGAGGACTGACCACAACGTCCCTAGCACTGGGTAAAGGATAGTTAAGGCTACCTGCAGCTCCTCAGAAATATTTTGAAACTCTAGGTCTTTAATGAGGAAGCTCTGGTGGCCTAATGGGTAAGGAGTTGCACTGCCAACCCAAAGGCAGGCAGTCTGAATCCATCTGCTGTTCCACGGGAGAAAAATGGGCTATCTCCTCCTTTGTGACTTATAGCCTATGAAGACCCAGGGAAGGGTTAGCTATGGGTTAGTTCCAACTGGATGGCACATAACAACAGGTCTCTAATAAGGATAATCCCTTTGCTAGTAAAGTTCTCTTTTCTTTTTGTACCAAACTCCTACCCAGTATCTCTTTTAGGAAGTCTCCTCTAATTACAGCTCTATATTCTCAGAGGCATGGGCACTCACTTCTTTTTCCTTGGGATTCCTTTGGCATCCTGTGCCATCTCTATTATGACTAATTACATGGAGTTTGGATAGAGTATGTTTGTATTCCTCCGTGGACAGTTGGCAGCATGGTTGGTCCAATTCATTGTAAGGCTCTATGTGATCAACATAACCAATAACTACTGTCAGGCACTGTCAAAATAGCTCTAACCCATAGCAACCCCATGAACAATAATAGATCAAAATCCTGCTCGATCTTACACCATCCTCGCAATCTCTACCATGTTTATACCCACTGTTGCAGTCACTATGTTGATCTATGGCGTTGAGGATCTGTTTTTAGCTGATCCTACTTTTCAAGCATGATATCCTGCTGAAGGGTGAGGCCCCACCTCTTAACATGGCCAAAGTATGTGAGATGAAGTCTCATCATCTTTGCTTCTCCAGGGGTAGGGATGTGATCGTTACCTCTCAGCTTTCCTCTCTGTGTACCTTCTCCTTTTACAGAGAGGAGCTTGACACAGGAGGAATTGAGAATCTCTTTGGCAAATGCTTCCCCCTCTTCCTGGTCTGGGAGCTTATCTTCTGAATCCAACCCCTACTTTCTTCACTATTAGTGCCAGAGAGCAGGTGGAGTCATTTATAACTTTGCACATAAGAGTTGCTCATATTAAGTTCCCAGAAGTCAGGATTTTAGTCTGTTCTTCACTGATATATTTCGAGTGAAAGGAACAATGCCTAGCACACAAAAGGCACTCACTGATCGAATACTTGTTGTTGTTGTTATGTTCTGTTGAGTCGCTTGGGACTCATAGCGACCCTATGTATAAGAGCCCTAAATGCTGTTCTATCCTGTGCCAACCTCACCATCTCAAACACACTCATTCCCACACTCCACTCACAAAATCCATCCATCTCATCGAGGGTCTTCCTCTCCTGCGCCGTCCCTCCACTCTCCCAAACATGATGTCCTGCTCTAAGAACCAGTCCCTCCTTGCAACATGCACAAAGTATGTCAGATAAAGCTTCAGAATCCTTGACTCCAAGGAGCATTCTGGCTTCACCCTCTCCAGGACAAACCTGTTTGTTCTCCTAGCAGTCCATGGTATATTCAACACTCTTCCAGCACCACAGCTCAAAGGCATCAATTCTCCTTCTGTCATCCCTATTTACTGTCCAACTCTCCGATGCATAGCACGTAATTGCAAAGACCCGTATCAGGTGCACCTTAGGTCTCCAGCCTGATGTTGCTCTTCAGTACTCTGAATACTTACTGACCAAATGATGACCCTCCAGTAAATGTCCTGCAAATACCTGGAAGTTTAATTAGTTTAACAGTCCCTGTGCATGTTCCACTTCCTCTACCAGACCTAAATCTTCTATTAGAATGTGAATTGCCACAATCAGAAGAGGCTCTGCTTCCAGCTCGTGTCCAATAAATCCTCCCTGAGTAAATGATTGACTCAAAACCCAGGAGTCAAAATTTCCTGATTCGCAATATTCCAGCTGTCAGGAATTGGCGAGTTGCCACTGTCCACACACCATTCAACAAGGGATCTTCCTGAAGGAGCCAACCTCTTGTTTCAAGTCCTGATTAGGGAACTCAAGGGTCAGGCCCAGCGGGGCTTGCACAATATAAGCCTCTGATATATGTCCCCTCTAGAAGGTGGTCCCAGAAATTTATAACTTCTTCGTTTACATTCCCTTCCACCCCCAAACTTGGACTGACTACCAGGTGGGGGTGGGGGAGTTGGGCATGTAAGCTTGTCACACAGTAATTTTCCCAGCAAAGAATCCATCTGGAGCTTGGAAGTTAAACTTTCCCGCAACACACTCTTCTCCTACGAGCCTTATCTCCCTTCTCAGGCACCCCAGACCGAGAACTCCCAGCAGGCGATGGGGGCCGGAACGCAAACGTAGTTTCCTGCTACCACACACAACCAATGCTCAGAGCACGAAGCAAGGCGCGCTCACCTTCCAACCCGAGCCGCGCCCGCCCGAGCTCAGGCCCAAAGGTTCTTCCTTCCCTGAAGCCGCCTTCGAGTTCCCTCGGCTCACCTTAGGCGTCCGACGTCCTGCCGAGTCCTCCTTACCAATGGCAAAACGCGCCGTTCTTCACACAGACCCTCTACCCCAGGCGTGTGCGACCCCTCACTATCTACACCTCCCATTGGGCGGCGCCCTTAATCGTGGTGACCAATCAGAACCGGCAGCGGAGTGCACGCACACATGCGCCTGCGTGCTGACGCTCAGGCGTGGTTCGGTAAGTTCCTCCACGCAGGCAAGTCGGCCCCCGAAGGGCGGGGTTTCAGGAGAGAACCTGCGTCTGCGTAGTTCTCTCCAGCCGCTCCTTGCTGTCCTGTCAAGTCTGGAAAGTTAAACAGACAGAAGTAGACAAGTTTGGGTTGCTGTGGTGTATATAGTCAAGTGGGCTGCGGGGGACCTTGATGGATATGTCGTTTCACAGCTGGAGAGACTTAAATTTTATGAGAGCAGAGTTTTTGAACCAACTCACGTAGGCCTCAACTTTCCTTATCAGTGAAATGGACTCAACTGCGGAGAGAATGAGGTCTCACACGTACCAATACTCAACACGGGGTCTGATAGAACGTTAGTATTACCTATCCAATATGGACATCATCATCCTCAATTTGTAAAATTGCTTTCTGGTCGATTTAATAGTGCTTGCGTATTGAATACCCATTGTGTGTCCAGTATGTGATCATTGCCATTCTTCTGTTTTACATCTGAGGAAACTGAAGCTAAGAAAGGGGTAGGGACCTTGCCAAGCTTACTGCTGCAACCAAGATAGAGTCAGTACGAGGATCCAGGTCTCTGTCATGGTTTGATGACTCCAGTCAGTGGGAATTGTCCGAAGAGGAAACTTGGTGTAAGACAAGATGACTTTGAGTCACCTGCAGCATGAGCGCCACACCTAAAGCTCCGCTGCAGGGGAGACACTAGAGACTTGATGGCAGCAGTGGCTCCCCCAAAAAGGAATTTGCTCTTGCTAGAGTTTGATTCTTAGATGCAGGTTAGGGTGTGGGCATCTAGGTGAGTGAGTAATCCTGGAGGATGGAGATCGGAATGGGGGGTTGTGACAGACGCCATGTAGGGTGCCTTTGCGATAATCGTAACATGAGATAAGAGTGTCCTGGTGTTGATCAAGGAAAAGAATGGTAGAAGTTCCAGGAGGAGGTCCCAATAGTAATCATGAGAAGACACACGGGTGACATGTATGTTCTGTTTGCTATTGTTATAGTTATATATCACTGAGTAAAGACTGACTCATAGTTTACCCTCCAGCAGATTTTCAGAGGCTATAAATCGCACAGGAGACTGCCCAACTTTCTCCCTGAGAAAGCTGAACTCTCCTTGAGCAGCTAGTGGATTCGAACCATGTTCCTTTCTGTTGACAGCACAATCCTTACCACTAAGCTATCAGAGCTCCTTGAATTGTCATTAGTATTAGATATAATCTAACAGAGAAGGGTGTCCCAACCATAGGGCATTACTGGAATTAAGATTTTTGTCCTCTGCAAGTGACAGTTGAGGTAAAGGGTAATGTGAAAGTAGACGTGATCAAGAGGGGACTGTAATCCAGGAGATGTGTATTCTCAACAGGTCGTTATGTGGAGAGACAAGGAACCAGTAGTTAAAATGATCGGCAGGCACTTAGCATTTTTGCAGCCGGGTGTCAAATCCAGTCGGTTGCGGCGCTGCCTTCGCTATGCGCAGGCGCAGCACGGGAAGGCCGCGCCTCTTCGGTTGGGGAGGGGCGGGGTAGGGACGGGGCTTGGTGGCTTCTCTCTGCGCGTGCGCTGAAGGGGCGTGGCGGTCGCACCTGCGCGAGTTGGGGAAGGAGGAGGGGCGAGGTGACGCAGGCGTAATACTAGAGAAGGTGCCAGAAAGATCCAAAACAAGTGGCTGCGGCCGTCGCCCAGGAGTCGCTGGACGCTGGTGTCTGGTGAGGGCCCAGAGAAGCCCAAGGGTGACCAGTGGCCAACAGAAGGAACCACCTGGGCCTCAAGGTGCGTCCAGGGCGAAAGGGTCGGGCTCGGGCCGTACCAAGTGTGCGGAGCGAAGGGCTGCTCGGTCGTCCCCGCTTGGAGGGGCAGAGGGTTCCTTTTGGACGGCAGCACTTGAGCTCTGGGGCACGAGGGGACGGTGCCAGGGGACAAAGCCTAGGGTCACATCCGGCCAGTTCTACCCGGAGGCAAAGGGCAGTTGGCAGGATGCCCCAGCAGGTCTCGGGGCGTGCCCGGACCCAGGCGTTGGGTCGGTTCCGAAGGCTGGTCAAGAACGAACCTCGCAGGGACAGGCTGTCGTTGGTCCCGCGGGGCGAGTGGGGTCGGCGTTTGGACCTGTTACCAGGGACCTCGGGCGATACCATTCTCTGCCCGGGGCGGGGGAGCTGAGACGGTGGAGAGCGTGGGGGCGGCCTTGTCGGGCGGGGCGAGCCCGGGGACGCTCGCCGGGCCCGGGGCTGGGGGACCAGGCCCCGCTGACCGCCGTCCCCTCCCCTCCGCGTGGGTTCCAGGTCGGGGCTCCCCTCTCGTTCCCGCCCCCTCCCCCGGGCATGGCGCTGGCCGGGCCGACCCCGGCCCCGAGCTGGGAAGAGGACGAGTGTCTGGACTACTACGGGATGCTGTCCCTGCACCGCATGTTCGAGGTGGTGGGTGGACAGCTGACCGAGTGCGAGCTGGAGCTTCTGGCCTTCCTGCTAGACGAGGCTCCGGGCGCCGCCGGCGGCCTGGCCCCCGCGCGCAGCGGCCTGGAGCTGCTGCTGGAGCTGGAGCGCCGGGGCCAGTGCGACGAGAGCAACCTGCGGCTCCTCCGGCAGCTGCTGCGCGTGCTGGCCCGCCACGACCTGCTGCCGCACCTGGCGCGCAAGAGGCGCCGGCCAGGTATGCTTGAGCCTCAGGGTGGCTGGGGCCTGCCGGCTTCTGCCTCCTCCCGCCCCCGGGGTTCCCTTGGTGTCCCATTGTGGACGGTCTCTCATCCCACTTTCTTCTCCCAGAGAGGTATTTTTGGAAGAGGCGAGCCTGTGGGAATTTGGCTGACCACATCAGTAATGCTTGCCATTGTTTACAGAGGGCATGTTTCTTTCCAGACTCAGTGCCTTTCACAGAATTGTCGTAAACTCCCAGTAATCCTATGAAGAAGTCCTATTGAAGTCCAGATTCAACAGGGCAAGTAACGGATTCAGTGAAGTTAAGATATTTGCCCACCTGTAAGAATGTGCAGGCACTGAGACTACAGTGGGAGCAGTTGATGAGGCGTTTCCTTATGTTTACATATGTTGTTCTGTTTTGTGGAGTCGGAATCCACCCGTAGCTGACCTTTTGGCTGGTTTTCAGTGGTAATTTTGGGAGGAGATTGTTCTTCTTTCTGCAGCCAAGCAGCTGGACCACCAGAGCTTCCTTAAGTTTACATGTAGTAGAGGAATAAAATGGAGAAGTAGCATGTTTTTAGATAAGGTTACCAAGAGGTTAGTGGTTCAGACCGCCCAGAGGAGCCAGGGAAGTTGGACCAGGCAGTCAGTCTTTTTTGGAAGGGTCACAGACTTGAAAATCAAATAGTGCCGTTCTGCTTGGGTTCACCATGAGTCAGAATGGACTAGATGGTAAACAACCACATAAAAAGATTAAAACTGAGTAATAGAAGGGAGAGGGCTAGGAGTTTATTCCTGTGAGGTAGGCCACCTTAGACTTGGTAACCAGTGAGGACCTTTTTGGAAAGGTGACATTTGTACTGAGATGGTTGTTGGCTCTCCAGAGATCTAAGGGGAGAACTTTCTAGGGAGAGGAAAAGGCAAGCTCTCAGGGCTTGTGGCCATTCCAGGGGGCCAGTGTGGCTGGAGCAGAGTGGACCAAGGCTAGGGCAGGGAGGAAGGCAAGAAACCGCATAACTCAGGGCTTTGCAGATAACATAGCTAGGAAGTATGGAGCCAGAATTCACACCCAGCCTGGCAGGTCTCCAGAGTTCACACACTTAACTCCTGGGAGGGGAGCACTCCTGAGAGATAGTAGTCCTGGGACTGTGAGGAGGAAAAGTTTGGGCTCCAGGATGCTTGCATCGGTCTGATGAGATGCTGGCCTTTGGCAGATTATTTGTGGTGCCAGTTTGGAGAGGGGCATGTGAGTGGGATATGGAGAAATAAAAAAAGGGTAGCATTAGAGAAAAGACTTCCACTGTTATTGCAGCAGTGTGTCGGCGTCAGGCCCAGAAGAAGAGAAGGTTTAGCTTTGTTTACTTTCTGGGGCCTCAGATACAGACAGCAGTTGATGAGGAGCCATCACAGGGATCCCAACCCTGATGCTTCAGGCCACTAGAGGTGGGTTGGGAGCCTCCAGAAGCGATAAAGTCTCTCTCTCAGGAGATATCTGACTGAGAATTGGGCAGGAGGTATTTGAGAGGAAGTGGTTGGGTGGGCTTTGACGCATCATGTCTAGTGGGGTTCTTGGGGCTGGGGTGAGAAAGGGAGGAGATTGAACCCTTCTACTCTGTCCTCTTAGTGTCTCCAGAACGATACAGCTATGGCACCTCCAACTCTTCAAAGAGGGCAGAGGGTAGCAGCTGCCGCCACCGTCGCCGCCGCCAGTCAAACAGTCCTTCAGATTCTCAGCAGGACCAGTGGGATACAGGTATAAGCTCAGTGGGGAGGGCATTAGGGCAACGCCTCTTCTTTTGAGCCTCCCTCCATTTATACCCATCCTGGTCCATCAGAGAAAGAACCAGAAGAGTTGTCCAGCCTCATTTTTGACCTGTGTGTGCACCCACAGTGTTTATATTATTGCTACAGAAGCATATGTTTAGAAAACAACATGTAACATTGTTCATGTGGTTTTATACGTCATCTGAGTGGCACTTTGTGGGTATCATTAGGTCCCAGATGTCTTTGCTCAGCACGTTTCAGTGATTTATCCGAGTTAGGATTGTTTTGTCTTGTGTTTTTAGTTGTGGTACCCAATTTATTTATCTAATTTCTCTTTTATGTTTTTTAATGTAAAATTTCAGACATGGAGAAATTGAAGATTTAGGACAGTGAACTTATTTCTTTGATTTCATTAATTTTTAATATTGTACCACTTGTTTTCACTTGCGTGTGTGTGTGTGTGTGTATACACACACACACAGTTTTTTGCCATTGATTACTTTCTTTGAAAGTAGAGTACATTAGGATACTTTATTTCTAAATGGCAGATATGACTCAAATTCTGATATACTGTCATGAGATGTTGGTTGTACCCAAGGAATAAAGTGCTGATTTTCTGATATGTTAATGATCTCTCTTCACATCCCCCAAGAGTGTCGCTATTTACAGGATCCATTCACCGTTAATATTGTTATTATTTTTGTTGTTAATTGTTAGATGTCATCGAGTCTATTGACTACAACTCAAAACAGCTATAAGACTCAGTGACTCAATGAACAGCATATCTGAACTTTGCCCTAGTTTGTGTTTGATTAACTTTTTAATCTCTTTTGCATGGAATTGAAACTCAGTTCCTCCCTTCACCCCTGCCCGTGATTTATTGACCCAGCCATCCAGTTTTTTAGAATGTCCCAGTTCTTCTGGATTTGCAGTTTGTGGGTCTAGAGGCTTTATCACACCCAGTTTAGACATTTTGACAGGAATGGTACACATGAGGTATATAGGAACACATTAGGAGTGTGTAAAGTCTGCTTTTTCTACTGGACATGGGAAAGTTTGATCACTTGATTAGGGTAGTGTTTGCCATATTCTTTTAAAGAAACATTCTCTTTACAAATAGTGTAAAAAATACGTGTTGCTTCTTTGGCCATCCTGTTTCCCAGCAAATAGTCCCCTGGATTTAACATTCCTTGCTGATCGATGTAGCACTTGGCAGACTGTTTGCAGAATGCTGACTTCTAATTTTTAACCTTTTAATTTTTTATTATTTCTTGTGTGTGTACCGTCAAATCAGATCTGACTGGTACAGGAGGAGATTGCCCCTCCTTCTCCAGCAGAGCATCTGGTGGATTCAAACTGTGTACCTCTGGGGCTGCAGTGCAGCTTCTTGCCACAAGGCCACCAGAACTCCCTTAATTTTTTAACATTTTTATTCTACCTTTATAAACTAGAATTCTTTCAAGAAGAATTCTATTTTCTTCCCTTTGGAGCATCACTGTGAACTCAGATGTTTTCATTGTTGTCGATGCTGTGGTTTATTAGTCACTCTTATGTTCTAGTTGCCTATTTTTGTGTTCTGTCATTTCTTGCTTTTCAGCACTGCAGGAGGTCCTGACTTACCTTCCACTCACCCTTTCCCAGTGCTAGAATCAACTGTTTCTCAGGGACCCTGTTTCTTCGAGAGGCTAAGATTTTTAGCCCAAGATGTGGATGCCTAGGGCTATAAGACTTTCTATTCATGTTTTCAAGTAAAAATTAACATTGTAGAGACTTTTTTCACATGGAAGAGAATGGTCTTGTTTGCTTTATTTATTTTTGTTTGTTTGCTTTATTTTGCAGTAGTAGTAATAATAATGATGATGTAGCGTCACCATTGATTGAGTTAAAGGTAGGATATATTTCTTCTCAGACTGTATCTCACTGAGAATGTATAATGTTTCTAAGTTACTTGAAAGAATTCTTTTTTTCATGTAACTATATCCAGTTAGTAAGTTTCAGTTTATGTTTTGTGGGTTCTTTTTTAAGTATTCCATAGTTACAGGACTCAAGTCAAGATTAAGTTCTGTGACAAAGTATTTTTAGGAGTGTTTCCATTTTTCATTGCCCCTCCCCCCATTTCTAATCTATTTTTCTGGTGTTACATGCTGCAAAGAGAAAGGAATGTACTTGTATGCCTTTGTTTACCTTTCTTTGTTGTGGAGAATATAGCAGACAGTTTCTTTGCACTAGACCATTCTGGAAATCACTCTGTCATACAGATCTCTCCTAAGATGTTTATGTTGTTTTTATGGTTATAAATTCTCCCTCAGTGGCTATTGGTTCTTGGTATGAGTGTGCAGTGATTTCTCTAGGCTCAAACCTGGTGATGGGCCACAGATGGGGTGAGTGTGCTCCTCTTCCTGTTTTGGTGATGATGGATTGCACTCTTCATAAATAGGCCCACTAAGGCCCACCACATGAGGGCCTCACTTAATGTCTCAAAGCATGATGCTCAGCCTTGCACTTTTTCCCCACGTGCCCACTTTGGGGTTGAACCTTTCACCTGGTCCTTCACTTGTCACATCTTCCTCTCCTCAGGCTCCCCACCAACCAAGCGGCAGCGGAGGAGTCGGGGCCGGCCCAGTGGTGGTGCCAGGCGGCGGCGCAGAGGGCCATCAGCTGTCCCCCAGGAGCAGCAGGAGCCGGCCAGAGCCACCTCGGAAGGCAAAGTGACCTGTGGTAAGTGTCTATAGCTCTTGAGCAGTTAGTGCCTCGTACCCAGGGCAGACTTTGAGGTCGGAGTGGGAAAGAACAGTGTTCGTCTGAGGTGACACATATAGAGGTCAAGCAGCAGCTTCTGCTCACCTACCTGATGCATCAACATCCCTACCTTTTCTGTCACCATCTTACTGGTCCATATCCTGTCTGCAGTTGAAGGATCACATTACTTACCACCTCCTCTATGAAGCTTTCTCTGACAGCCCCTTGCCTCCAATTTAATTTCTTTATTCAACAAACACTGTAGGAATCATCACTCATCTCTTCTGCAATGGTAGAGTGTTACAGAGGTAAGAAAAAGACTGGGACCAGTCTTTCTGGTTACCTCCTGACTTAAAGTTCTCTGACGTTGGCTGAGTGACTGAACCCCTCTGTGCCTTCACATCTGTAGAATGAGGCAGATAGCAGTACCTCTTAACCAGGTACTTGTAAAATAAAATTAACATAGAACTGTTGGCATGGTGCCCAGCAGGGACCATGTGCTTCATAAGTAGTGGTGGTCTCAGGACAGCAGTAGTGAGCACAGGTGAGGTTTCTGTTCTCGTGGACCTAGCTCTGTAGTTGGGTAACAAGATTCTCAGATAACTTATGAACATGCTGAGTGATATGAAGGACATCAAACAGGGTGATGGGGGGGGGCGGGGGCGGGTGGTGCTTGAACTAAGGGGTCCTTAAAAGGGAGTGATCAAGAACGGGACATTGGGATTAAATAAAGGAAGAACACAGACCAGTGTGACTGGTGGGCCATGGTATAGGAAGATAATACACTCTGGCCTGGGCAGATGTGGGACATGTATGGGAGTTTGGATTTTATCTCAGGTGTGCCAGGAGGCTCTACCTAGTAGAGGAGTGATAGGCTCTGACCTTGGTGATTAGAGTGACTCTGGAACCATAAAAAGCCAGCTAAGGTATATAGTTGGAATCTAGCTTCTTCATGGGAGAAAGATGGGTAGTCTCCTGTGCAATGTACTGCCTCTGAAAACCCACTGGAGGGTCAGCTATGGGTTGATTTCAGCTCAGAGGTACACAGTAACAACAATGAGTGATTAAGATTGGTGTAGTGCTTACAGACATGCCCAGTGCCTACTCTGCTAGATGTGTTAGGTAAGTTAAATTACGTGGAGGGGGAATTGATTGAGCTGCTTAGTCCCAGTAGGAAGGAGAGTACAGAGCCCTGGCCCTTGGTAGTTGCACCACAGAGGATGAGAATGGGTGATGGTGGTGTGTACCATGGAGTTAGAACTGACTCATAGGTGATAAACTGGGTTTTCAGAGGCTGTAATTGCAGGAGAAGAGATTGCCCATCTTTGTTCCAGGGAGCAGCTGGTAGACTCAAACTGCATGCCTTTGGGCTGGCAGGGAGACTCCTTACTCTTGAACCACCAGAGCTCCCTGAGAAGGGCATGGTCTAAGGAAATAACTCTTTTGGATGTGGGGCTGAGCAGACGGATGGATGGAAATGAGTGTTGTGGGGGAATTCAGACCATGCCTTGAAGAAATTCCACACAGTTTTGTGAGTTAGGTGCAGGTATGTGTGGACCGCCTCCTCACTCTGGTCTCCCTCCATCCCCCACTCCTCTCACATATTGTTGGTGCTGCCTGTTCTGTGTTGAGCAAGCCTAGGGATGCAGGTCACATCTGCCACCCAAGGCTGCAGGAAGACAGATAAGGGAGGTTGCAGCTGGGCCAGTGTGACCACAGGCACTGTGAAGTGTGAGTGTGGCACTTTGCCAGGTGTGTAGGGGAGGACTCTGGCCTGCCCCACATTCCCTGCAGAGGTGCCTCCTGAGCCACAGTCTCGAGGAGGACATGGGGCAGGGCATCCCTGGCTGAGGGAACTACACACGCAGAGTATAGACAGTGAGTGTGCTCAGGAAGCCTGTGAGTGGGGGCAGGATGGGAAGAGGCAGGTAACAGCTCTGAATACCGGGAGACACTTGAACTGCATTCCTGCATGATAGGGAGCTGGGGAAAGGGTTCATTATTTTGTTCATTTACCTGGGTTTTATTACTAGCAACATCCAGTTCCAGGTGCTGGGTCAGACTTTGATGACACAGAATTGGACCAGGGAGGGAAAAGGTCTGAACATAAAGAGTTTGCATTGTGCTTGGGAGACAGATCACCCACAGAGGAGTCAGTGTGTTGTGTGGTACCAGGAATGAGAAAAGAAAATGAGGCCGAGGAAGTGGACAGAGAATTGTGGGTCCTGTCAGACCTGGGGAAACATCCCAGGAGGACTGAGACAAAAGAGTGTGAAGGAGAGTATGGATCTCCTGAGGGGATGTGGAAGGCAGGTTGAGATGGTATATGCACAGGTGGGGCCTACATGGAAGCTGGGGGTCAAGATCAAAGAGTTGCTGGTGGGATGCCAGGGTGTGTATGAAAAGTAAGGCCAGAAAGATCTAGGCTGTGGCCTTCACGGGTCCCTCCAGAGGAGTCTGACCATCTGCAGGGCAAGCACACCTGCCTCCTTCCATTGCCACACCGTTTTGTGGACCTGTGCCATGTCGGGTGCTGGCGTGAGGAAGAGACTCGTGTACTTAGTTCCTCGGTGGCTGGCTGATTGTGACATTCCATGAATTCAGACAGTAATTATCTGCACCAGCCTGGTGGGATGAAGGGGGTCGCTGTCTGAGGGAGGGCTCAAGCAGGGTGTCAGTTGGCTGAGACTTCAGGCTTCATTCCTGAAGGCCAGACTGTAGCTGTGGTGGGGCGGTGCTTCCTGGGATCTGGTTGGCTGGTGTAGGGGAAGGTCAGGGGAGCAGGTCTGACTGTTCAGGCAGGATGGGCTGGAGTGAGGTTTTCTCGTTTGGACCTCAGTTTTCCCCTTTGACAAATGCGGATGACTCACTTCCAGTGAGGTGCACTTGTTCCCTACCTGACTTGATTCTTAAGTATCCTACGATTCTCTTGCCCCACCTCACCTGACAGGTGTGTCACAGGAAGGGAAGGGAAGTCAAGGACTTCCAGGCTTGGACATAGAGACTGCGTTTCTACCTCCTCCTCAGGGTCATCCAGTGGGTACTGTGCTGAGTGTGTTCCACACCTGACCTTTACTGTGAAAGATGACCGTGAGGTAGAGGTGACAACCTACTGTTGTCTAAAGGAGGAAATAGGCTGAGGAAAAGGAAGCTGCTAGTCTGAAGTGAGGAAAGGCAGGGCCGGGCTGAGAGTTGTCTTCTGCAGACTGCGTTTGTTTTGTTTGTTCCATCTGTATTCATGGAGCGTCAACCACAGGTGAGGGATAGAGGCCCTTTCCTTCATGTGTGTTCTCTTGAAGGAAAAGAGGGAGGTGTAGTTCAAAAGTCAACTCTGAAGAAAAAGCCGAGGAAAGGGTAGAGAGTGATGGAAAAGGGAGCTTTATTCCCGTTTTTTATGTGGGGTGATCTAAGAAGGCTTCTCAGGGAAATGATCATTACCATCGAATGGGAACTGACTCACATCTGACCCTCCACCTGGTTTTCAGAGACTAATTCACACAGGAGGAGATAACCCATTTTAGTCCTGTCGAGTAGCTGGTAGATTCGAACTGCCTGTCTTTGGATTGGCTTACCTCCTGGTCCTTCAGAGCTCCTTATCTACTTGTCCATCAGAGTTCCTACCCTGTCCTGTCTCAGGTAGATGTGGATGGCTGGAGAACAAAGGCCTGGGGTGGGTTGGGCCAGTGGTAGTCCCGGGTCATTCAGTCCTGTAGAGGAGCCAGTGGGGTGGGGGTGGGGGTCACTCACACGACGTAAGGGTGAGATCAGCAACCAGAGCCACATCCAACAGGCTTGTCTCAGGTGTCTGGGACACCCAGCAGCCTTTTTTTTTAAGTGATGGAAAGCAACGAATGAGGTGGTTTGAACAGTATAATCAGCTTTACTTTTTTCCAAACTTTTACTGCTGGAAATACCGTGAAGTATCTTGACAGACTACTGTTAATGACCCCTTGTCCTTACTTCAGTAATTGTTAACTCAGGGATGATCTTGTTTCCCTGACTGCATTATTTTGGAATCATATTGTTTTGGAGTTAATTCCAAAGCTTCTGTTTACTTCGTCTATAGGGTTTTTTTCTGGATACAATATAATGTGTAGCAGTTAAAAACCAAAGCAAACAAAAAATTCCTGAAGTTAAAAAAAAGGCTATTAAAAAGAAAACCATTCTCTCTCTCTCTCTCTCTCACACACACACACACGCACAGTGAACGGTTCCTTACCACAAATATCTTGTCATTGTGTCAAGTTGTCTCATAATTTGGACGTTTCATAACTCAAGTCTGTCTTAATCTGTAGAATTCTTCTACCATCTCACCTTTCTCATCTTTGCTTCACTTTGTACTTCTCAAAACCAGCTGTTTTTTGAAACTTCCCAATTACTGGGCCTAACTGATTGTATCCTGTAGTGGGATTGTCATCTCTGAAAATTGCTACATGTATCCAGAGGAATGGGTCCTCATGGCATAGCAGGTTACATTTTGGGTCACTAACCAGAAGGTGGGGAGTTTGAAACTACCAGCTGCTCTTTGGGAGAAAGATGATGTCATCTCCTCCCTGAAGATTTATGGTCCGGGAAACACCCCTGAGGGTTATTGTGAGTTGTAATTGGCCCCACAGTTAGAGTCTGGGTTAGATTGAGCTGTGGTTTTCCTTTTTTTTTTTTTTTTTGTTTCAAGATTACTGGTTCTGTCTTCTTCCATCTGGGAGCAGGTAGTGTCTGCTTTGCTTTTTCTCTCATTCGTGGTGTCCCCTCCTCATGGAGTCAGGCACTTGTTTACCAAGAGGAGGACTTCACATTTGACACAGTGACTGGCTTCATTGTGAAGAGACTGGCATAAGACAGGAGGCTTGGAGAGAAGTTCCCACAGAGGTCCAGAGGTGGGGTGGCAGTGCAGGAACAGAAGTCTTCCCAGCTACACACAGTCTCCCTCTCATCCCAGGGCTGGAGACTCCCCACCCACAGTTTCTCCTCATCCCCCAGCTTCCTTTCCTCTGAATTTGCAGAGAGCAGACCTGAGAGAGTCATCCCTAGGGCTCTGGCCACATCCAGCACAGGGTCTGACACATGTGGTCAGTCACTGGACCCAGCCTCTGCTCCCTCATACCTTTCTCATCATCCTTTGGGATGCTTCCTCCACTTCCTCTGCTCCCGTTCTGCCCCGTAAGAGAGCTGAATGGAGCATGAGGTGTGGGGCCATGATTGTAGAGGCAAGAGCTTCTCCTCTTTACCACAGGGTAGATCTTTGTCCTCCCACCTGGGGCAGGAGCATTCCCCACTGCTGCTAATGAGGAGCGAGTGCTCGGCCCTGCTCTCCAGCCAGTTCTGCCACCATCCATCCTAGACCTCCACCCCTTTGCCCAACTGCTGCCATGGCTTCAGTCCTGATCGTTCTCCTGCTTCACAGTTGCCTGGTGTCTTTTAGTCAAGTCATGAGGTCATGTCTTTCCTGCTACATTTGGCAATTATATTACATGCCAGACGTAGGGCTTAACCTCTTTACTTGCACTCAGTCCTCTAATCCTCGTTGTCCCACAGGGACACGGACTGTGCTTATCCAACAGTCTCAGTAGTACACGGAGATGTGACCTTCAGAGGCCCCAGACTATGAGCCTGTATGGCTGCCCGAGACCAGGGCTGACCGGACCCACCTGGGTGTGGTCTGGCCCTAGAGGCCCGTCCTTGCTCTCCCCTGTGCCATTCTATATCTGCTTGTTCCTACTGCATTGAGACCTCAGGCCTGTGAATTCTTCAAGTCCATGTTCTACCTCCAGACTTTTCTTGTGTGCTTTTTTCTCTTTTGATAATACTACCTTTTCTTTAAAATTCCTAGTTCTCTTTCATGTTTATCTTTAAATGTCATTTCCTTGGCAAACTCCTTTCTCATCCCTTCTGTAATGCAGTGGCCCTTCTAGCCATTGTATTTCCCACAAAATGAGTGTAACTGTGCAAAAGACATTCTTGTGGCTCACCAAGAGAACTAGATAGCTTGCTGATACTGCCAGTAAAGTACATAGCACCCTTGTGGGGGAAGGGCCATAAATATGAAGACATGGAAACTTAACACAGGAATGGTGGTTTTTATTTATTTATTTTATTTTACTCAAGATTTTATTGTAAGTTTATAAAGAACTTGGATTTCCATTAATTCACTATTGCACATTTTCTTCCCTGCCTCCCCTCTAGTTCATTTTTTCTTTAGAAAAAAGTTCTTTCATTGTTACACAGCATTCCCCCTCCCCCTGACCAGTTTACTATGCAGCTCTTATTCTGGACTCTTGTCACACCAATAATACCCAATCATATATTCCTTTTATACAGTTCTCTCCCTTGTCTGTTTCAATGCCATGTACATTATTTATCCCCTCTTTTTTAGTTTCTCCCAACCCGTCTGTCAGTCCTGTTTTATAATAGTGGCATTATGCAGTATTTGTCTTTTTGTGACTAAGATATTTCACTCAGCATAATGTCCTCCAAGGCCACCCATTTTGTATAATATTTCATGAGTTCTTTGTTTTTCAGTGCTATATATACCACAACTTCTCTATCCATTCGTTTGTTGATGGGTACTTGGATTGTTTCCAACCAACTCTTTGCTAGTGTGAACAAAGCCTCAATAAACATGGGTGTGTATATGTCTGCTTGGATGGCAGTTATGGTTTTTTTAGGGTATATTCCCAGTAGTGGAATTGCTGGGTCAAATGATATTTCTGTTTCCAACTTTTTGAGAAAGCGTCATACTGCCTTCCATAATGGTTGCACCATTTTACACTCCCACCAGTAGTGAATAAGGTTTCCAGTTTCTCCACAACCTCGCCAGCATTTGTTTGCTGCTCTGTTAAATTTTGCTGTTCTTACTGGGGTGAGATAGTTGTTTTGAGGAACAGTCAGTTTTAAGATGAGCTAAGTCAGATGTAAGAAGGGGAGACCTCACTACTACCAAGAAGAAGAGATGCAAGCAGAGCTTGTCAGTTGACCCGGGGTCCCTCCACTGAGACACAGCTGTCACACTGAAGAAAGAATAAGATGAGGAGAAGCAGTGACAGCAATACCAGGAGACTGGTATGAGGCAGAGCAGTGGGCCTCCAGGCCCATGGATCAAGGTGGCTGTCATAGGTATACTGACCCATGGGGAAAGAGAGTTGAGCCCCTTTGGGCAGGAAACTTCCTGATTTGTGGAGTAGGTTGCCCCTAGGCACTTCCTTGCAAACTAGAGTTTTAGAACACCTGTCAGAGCAATACCATGGCCAGACTGAGAGGCCAGCCTATGGAAAGATGTCTTAACCCAAGAGCTGTGTTCTTTGAACACATAGAATACATTGCCTGAGTTCTAGGTGGTCATCACAATGAACTGCTGAAAAGGCAGAAGCGGTAGAGAGTGCTGTGGGAGGGATGGCCAGTGTCAGAACTGCTAAGAAGGTTGGGGAGAGGAGGTTGTTTGACCTTTGCTTCATAGGTAGCACGCAACCTTGCATTGTTGATGCTGATAATGATCCTCCTTACCCTTTAAAACACTGGGTGAGGAGATCAGATGCCCCATTTTTATAGTTTAAATCTAGATTATAAATCCATTAAGGCCGAGGAGGGGGGATATTATAATTATCCCCCTGGCCCTAAGGCCATCTTGAATTTTGTATTTATGTGTATATATTTTTTTATGTACATGTATCATGTGTGAGAGGCAACAAACAAGGCAGTGATGCCTAAGATCCAGGCTCTGGGGCCAGGTACCCTGTGTTGCCACTTCCTGCATGTGCTGCCTCGGGCAAGTGAGTCAACCTCTGTACCTCCATTTCTCCTACTGCCAAAACATCACCTTCCCAAAGGCAGCTGGGAGGATCAAAGGGGTCAGTGTGCGTGAAGTATGTGGCACTTGGCCAGCCTGTAGTGAGGGCATCTTACATGAGAACCACTGTTAAAACAGAGGGCGGAATCTGAGGAGAGGCATAGAAAGCTGGTGATTTGAGATCTGAGAGGGACCAGTGTCTTCAGATGCTCCAACCCTTTCTTCATTGAAGCCTATTCTCTTTCCATGGTTGTTTCCAGATTGGAAGTTGGACTGTGGTTTGCTGAAGTCTTTCCCTTCTGTAATAAGAGGGTGACAGAAATTCTCTGAGGATCAGGTGGGCTAGAGAAAGGCAGTTCTTCAGTGGGGCCTGGTATGTGGGGAGTGTTCTGTAACCATGGGTGTCACGTCTCTCCCCTACCCCTCACTTGAAGTAAGGCCCCTGTTACACCCCTGTGTGCGCAGTATGCAGGAAATAGCCATTGAATGAAACCACGAGGCACCGATGCCTGCCTGGTGTCTGCTCCCATCTGTCCCCTGTGTGGTAGAAGCTCTGGGTGAACAGGCAGATCATTAATTCTGTGGGTTCTGTGCTGAGGAGAGGGGCCAGCCAGGTGGGGATGGGGCCTTTTTTGGACAGGGGAGGTAGACAGGCTAGACCTTGCCTGAGTAAGACACATATGGGGAGCATTTCCATGTGGCAAGCAGGTAGGCTCTGGGAGGACATAGCAGGGATTGGAGGAGGTTAGCTTGGGCCCAGGCAAAAGAAAGCAAAGCTTGAGCAGGGGCCCTGGGGGAGAAGTAGGTTTTGAAACCACAGTTCCTGTTTCTGGGTGCTCTCTCTGTCATAGGCCCTGGGTCAAGCCAATTACAAGTTACCTCTTTTATGAAATCTCATGGCCCCATGGTGCAGTAGGGACCTCCTGTTTATCTGTTTATGTTTTTCAGATGGGAAAGCTGAGGCTCAGAGAGGTGAGGTCACATGCCCAAGGCCCCACAGCTAGAGAGTGGCAGAGCTGGACTCACCTCAAGGTCTGTTGACTCCGCCACCTGGCTCTGTGCCTCTGCCGCTGCCCAGCCCGTGTGGCCTTGGACAGGTGCTGCTCCACCCGGCCCCCTGCGCCCCGGCCCACACTCAGGGGAGGGCAGGGCTGATACTAGGAGTCTAGGAATCGGGCTAGGAAATGGCATCTGGTGTTCAGGATGGAGAGTCTGGGGCCCAAGGCTAGCAGGCTTCCTGGGGCCTCAGTGAAGGGGTGTGCCTCCCCTCAAGGCAGGAAAAGGAACGGTTTGGGGTTTGAGGTGGGGAGGAGGAAGTTGGTGATGTTGAGTTGTTGTTCTAGGGGAGCAGGGGATTCTGCTGACGCTGCTGCATTGTCTGTGAAAGGTGAAGGGGTTCAGGCCTTTTCCCTTTACATCTCTGAGCTTCGGTTTAGTCATCTGACAGGTGGGCTGAAGGTGACCTCTGCCCCAGGAATCCCTGACACTCCAACACTTGATGCTCCAGAGTCATTGGTAGCTGTCATTCTTGGGCTTCCACAGGCACTGGACACAGAGTAGCCGTATCCTCTTTTATTTCCCCCAGTCACATTCAGCAGTGGGATGTTGTATACCAACTTAATTTGCACCAATGTTAATAGTTTGTGATAGCCCACTACCATTAGACCAGCTAGCCATTTCCTCCTGTTGCCCTCTGTAATCCTTCTGGTAGCTCTTGACTGCAGGAACTGTCTTGGTTTAGGAGTGAACCTGGGCTCTGTGAGGTCATGATGTAGGTCTCACATCTAGTGCCTGAAGGCTCCTGGGCTGTAATTATTTGTCTGACCCAGAAGCCAGGTCTTTGGGCTGTGGGAGCTGATAATGACTTTGTCAAGCACGGACACTTTGGCTGCTTGACCTTGAGCAAGTGACATCTCCCTCCATGTCCTCATTTGTTAATTGAGAATGCTGACAGGGCCTGCTGCTCAGGGTTGTTGTCATGTTCCCCTGGGCCAGGCATGTGGAGTGAAGCCTGTCAGGTGGTTTGTGCTCTGTGCGTAGGGGCTCCTGCTGCTGTTTCACTGGAGGGCCCCGCTGCTCTCAGATAGCCTGTCTGTAAGGAGGCAGTACTGTTACTGTTACTCATCCTGTTTCACAGGTAGCACTCGGAAGTTTTACGGGGCACGTGATGGGTCCCAGATCACATCCCAGGGTGGCCTCAGAAATCCTGTGTCCTACCCCCTGAGTAGAATTGTCACCTCATTTGGAAGCTGTGGCCAGAGTTGTAATAGGCAGAATATTTGGTTGCAAAGGACAGAAATAGAACTCAGATTGATGTAGGTAGGAAGAATTGGCTATAACTGCACATGCAGGCGTGGTGTGATCTAGGCTCACAGGCTGGAGTCTTTGACCATTTGTCGACTTTGTTCTCTCCCCTTCCAGCGGCACATCTGCCCTTGTAGCTCTTAGTTTACATTCCAGCATCTTAGCAGCCTCTTCAGAAAGAGCACTTGATTCTCAGTAGACCTAACCTGATTTCAGTCTCCCGATTTCAGTCAGGAGCCTCATCTTCTGGGGCTTGTTTAGATAGGTGAGTGGGATGAGGTTGATCCCATCTTAAGTCATCTTTGGAGGGCAGTGGAACTGGTGACCTAAAGGCAAATCTGTTCGTTCATTAGTTCTTTCAGCAACTATATAGAAAGTACTTATTTGTCACGACGAGTGTGTACAATGGTGGTGTAGCACATGACGTATTGTGCTGTTAACCACAAGGTCAATAGTACAAACCCACTAGCTGCTCTGAGGGAGAAAGATAGGCAGTCTCTCTCATAAGGATTTACAGCCGTGGAAGCTCATAGGGAAGGTGGGTTGCTACGAGTCTACAGACTCCATAGCAAAGGGAGGTTTTGGTTTATTTTATGTCACGAGGTTATATACGTGAACAAAACAAACCAAACCACTTTTCCTTCAGGAATTCCATGTTGAGGGAGACAGATAATGAGCATGATAACAACATAAACTAAAGTAGGTTCAGAGATGCACATTGAGAAAAATAGAGCAGGGTATGAGGAACTGGGAATGCTGGAGAAGGTGGGGGGGGTGGTATAAAGTTTTAAATAGAGTTCTTTGAGAAGCTGATATTTTAGCAAAGACCTGAAAGCAGTTAGGGAGCAGGTCTGGGGAAGAGCATTCTGGGTGGGGTTTGGTGTGGGGTAAGCAGTGCCTGAACCTACTTGGTGATCGGAGGAGGAGCTTGGAGGCTGTGAGGCTGAAGTGGAGCAGCCTTTGAGGCTGTGCAGTGAGGAGGGTGAGAAGTCTAGGAGTTCGCTGAGGCTTTCATCTTAACTTGGCTGTGGTGACTGGGATTGAGAAGGGAATGTGGGGTAGTCTCTAGCCATAGGCCAGTGGGAGGAGGCTGAGGAGCAAGGGTGCCAACCCTCCTGCACAGGCCTTAGCCTCTTCCCTGATGGGTTTTTCTTTTTTCGGTAGATATCCGACTCCGGGTTCGAGCTGAGTACTGTGAGCATGGGCCAGCCTTGGAGCAGGGAGTGGCGTCAAGGAGGCCCCAGGCTCTGGCCCGGCAGCTGGACGTGTTTGGACAGGCCACAGCAGTGCTGCGCTCAAGGGACCTGGGCTCGGTGGTGTGTGACATCAAGTTCTCGGAGCTCTCCTATCTGGACGCCTTCTGGGGTGACTACCTGAGTGGTGCCCTGCTGCAGGCCCTGCGGGGCGTCTTCCTGACTGAGGCCCTGCGTGAGGCTGTGGGCCGCGAGGCTGTCCGCCTGCTGGTCAGTGTGGATGAGGCCGACTATGAGGCTGGTCGGCGCCGCCTGTTGCTGATGGAGGAGGAGGGGGGCCGACGTCCAACCCAGGCCTCCTGATCCTGGATTTGACAGTACCAGCCCCCACCTCCAAGCCTTCGGGCTATCTTCTTTCCAGAGGACCATCTCTGCCCCTAGAGGACTGTCACTCCAGCAGCTCTGAGGACTGCGACAAGACAGCCAGGCCCCTTGACATCCCCTCCCACAGGATGTGGGCTCTGAGGCCCCACTTCCAGCTGAGTTTCCTTCCCAACTTCACCCCACCTTCTACCCCTAGGTGTGATTCTCTGCCTCCAGAGGCTGGGGCACAGGCATGCAGGTCTCTGCAAAGAGGGCAGCATAGCTACACACTCACCGAAGCCCCCACACGTCTGGATCCCCACCTTGGGCTGTCTGTACACACACACACATACTCACTCACTCTCTCTCTCTCTGTCTCTCCCTCCCTCCCCCCCCCCAGTCCCCTTGGGCCCTGGCTTGTTCTATATACTTCTTTGGCCTAAGGGCTTTTCTCTCAGGATCTCAGATTTTACCGCCCTGACCCTAGCTCCTGGCACTGGGGTACACTCTGCTTGCCCACACATCTCTCTTGTTAGCCACGGCCCTGCCCAGCTTCCACACACAGACCTGACTCTTACCTCCCCTGGTTCTCCAGAGCTAGATCCAGATGTTGCACATAGTTAGAACAAGGCCTGCTGTTGCCCTTGGGGTCAGGATCAGAAAACACCTGCCTTCTCAAGAAAGGAAAGCAAAGGCTCAGAAGCTGATGGGAAAGAGACACCAATAAACCTGCCCTGGGAAGGGCACAAGTGGGCACCAAGTACCTGTGAAGCTCTTTCTTTATGAGATGAGGGGGGATATAAAGAGAACCCGGGCTCAGAACCAATCCCAGAATGGACCTGGCCTGGTGTTAGAGGCCAGGGAGTGGACCAAAGGCTTGTAAATCAGCTGCCACCACAGCCTTCCCCTCCTCTCTGGGCCTCTGGTTTCTGCCAGTGGAGGAAAAAATCCTGCCTTGAATATACAAACCCTCATATGCATTGCTCCTGTGTATCTTTGAGGGGGATCCCAGTATATTTATTTACTTGTAACTCTTCCACCCTTTGCCCTTACCTCCCTTCCCTGGCAACAATCAAGTAGTGTTTCATTCCATTCGTGTACTTGTCCGTAGTATTTGTCCTTTGTGACTGGCTAATTCTGCTCAGCATGATGCCCTCTAGATTCATCCATGGTACAGTGTTTGGTGAATTTTTTTGTTACTCTTTACTATCATGTATGTACCATAGCTTGTTTGTTCATTTTTCTCCTGCTGGGGAAGGGCTGTCTCAGTACCTTTTGTGTAATGGGTTGGGCCGGCTACCTCAAGGCTGGCAGTGCCCTGAAAGGTCAAGCTGTTGGAAGTCCCTGCTCCAGTTGGCCCTCACCTCTTACACCTAAGCATTCACTTTCTCTTAACCAGAGTCTTCTCTCTGAAAGCAAATACTCTGTGTGCTGCCTTGTGGCTAATGTTGAGGTTGCCGCTTGCTCTTTCCCCACCCCTTTTTTTAAAGGGTGCAAGAACAAAGTTTTCTTACACGATGGTTTTGGTTTTCCTCTCTGAGGGGGATGGGCAGATTCCAATGTTGGGGCTGGGTATATGGGACTCCTTAACTGCTGTCCTCTTCCTAGGGGGAGGGATGAGCCTGTCCCCACCTTGGCACCTGTCAGTCTCTCTTGACTTGTACTTTGATGTACAGAGTGTAATGGGAAGTTGTCCGGAGTTGAATTGTGTTCTTCCACATCTATGGATATGATATATTGTAGAAGCTGTGTAATGATTTCCCATAATCTGATAGACCAAATAGTTGTAAGAAGATTAAGGGTGGGAATGCAACTGTAGCTCTAATCAGGTGTAAGGGGAGTTCTGTTAAGGTGTGGGCTGTAGTATCTTTTTATCTCACTAGAAATAAAAGGAAAGGGGGTGGGGATTTAGTATCACCAGGAGTGGAGTGCCTGTTTGTGGTCTGAGCTCCTGCACAATGATGCTCATTGATCCCAGGGAAAGCCAGGACACGTCAAGGTCTCGAGGGAATGTTAGGCTTACAGGTGCTGAAGGAAACTACTCCACCTCTGACAGAGCAGGCCTTTCCCTAATGCTGGCATACTGAATTTAGTTAGACTTCAAGCCTCCTACACTGTAAGAGAAGAAATTTCTATTTATTAAAGGCATCCACTCGTATTTCTGTTAAAGCAACATTAGGTAATGAACTCTAGGAGTGGAATCCTTTCTGGGAGTCAAGTCCTCGTCCAGCCAGTTCCTGTGTGGAGAGGGAGCACCTGCTCGAAATCTGTTTAATACTGACCTGAAAGATGGGCGGTTTGAACCTGTGTAGAGCTGCCTTAGAAGACAGGCCTCCTTCTGAAAGGTCACAGAACCACTATGGAGCAGTTCTACTCTGCACACATGGGTCACCATGAGTTGGAACTGACTGCATCACAAAAACAATATTCAGCTACCCTGTGTGGAATGAGCGTTGGTGGCCTTCTGGGTAAGGAGGTGTGCTGCCACCCCGAAGGCAGGCGAGTTTGAATTTACCAGCTGCTCCAGGGATAAAGATGTGTAATCTCTCTTGTGATTTACAGCCTCTAAAAACCTGCAGGAGGGTCAGCTATGAGTCAGCTCTGACTAGATAGCAATGAGTGTTTATGTGAGTAGGGATTCTGGTCCTCGTTCTTGACAGGAAGTAGGTTCAGAGAGAGGAAGTGATTTGCATGAAGAATAAGGAAGAGGCATTTCTCCCTTAATGGCACATGGAGAGCATCCCTCCTTTAGTGGCAGTCACAAAAGGACAGCAGGTGGGTTGCAGAGGGATGAAGTGCTGTTTCTACTCCCTAGAGACCCATATAGCACCCTTTTTTCCTTTCCCTCAAGCTGAGGTTCTCCAGGATAAGCTCTCTTTTTGTTACCTTCCAAGATTTGGGGCTTTCCTGTACTTGAGGTTTACCTACCTCAGTGTAGATGCTGCTGCTGTCTTCACGTTGCCTGAGCTCCAAAATTCAAGAACCCCAATCCTCCCCGTTTTAGTGCAGGCCCCACCCTCTTTGGAGCATCGGCAGCACAGTCTTTGCCCCTACCCCAGCTCCCAGACTCACTGGCTCCTCGCCACCCCCTTCTCTACCTTGCTTCTGGCCTCCAGTCCTCTTCTGGCTCCATCCTTTCATCCTCAGGCCTTCTGCTCTGCCGCTTGCAACCTAGAAGAAAGCCTGGCCTTCAGACCCAAGCAAGCTTGCACCTGTGCCATAAGGGCCAAAAGTAGCAATGGCGGGAACCACGAAGCCAGCTGAGCGTCTGATACTTTAATAACTTCCCTGGGTGCATGAACCTCGGAGCTCACCTGGTCCTGCCAGAGCCTAAGTTGGACCCAGTAAAAAAAGATGGGACCCTGAAGGCCTAAATATGGGTCAGACTCGGGCCAGAACAACTCAAGGGAGATCAAAGAGCGCTGGAAGTGAAAAAATGGAATTCTGGTGGGCATGATTTGTTCAGGCAAAAGCTGGGGTATTTGGGCCTGTGGAGCTCAGAGGAAGGAGGTTTCCCAGAGAAAAGGAGGTTCCAGAGCTAGTCCTTCAAGGATGAATAGGAGTTGGACAGGATGAGCAAGAGGGGCTATTCCAGGCAAAGAGAACAGGCCTTGTGAAACCTCGGGGAACATTGTGGAATGGAATGTAAACAGACAGGTGGACGGAGTCACAGATAAATGGAGATGGCAGAGCCAGCCATCTCCTCATTCTGTCAGCAATCATCTGCTATCATTGCCTCTTCATAAGGAGCTGGAGATGCGGGATGCTAAGTTGAAACTGGAAGCAGGCCCAGTGGTGGGCGGGGCGGCAGGCATTCCTGGAGGCCTCTTGCATGCCAGGCCCTGCCCAGCCCGGGGACATGGAGATGATGCCAGCTGGTGGCTGGGCCCAGTGGGGTCACCCAGGCCACAGCCCAAGGTTGACAGAACTATGGCCACACAAGGGCCAGAGGACACTGGTGGCAGGCCCAGGAAGGCTTTACAGAGGAGACACTCCCTGCTAATTCTATTGAAAAATAATATCACCACCAAGATACATTTTAATTGTGAAATACATGTGGCAAAGTATATAAAACAAAAATGTACTGTTGTGTTATGTGCCATAGAGTTGAAACCTACTCATAGCTGACCCTCCAGTGGATTTTCACAAGTTGTAAATCACATGGAGATTGCTCATTATTTTCCATCAGAGCAACTGGTGGGTTCAAATAACCTACCTTTGGGTTGGTAGCACACCTTCTTACTCGCTAGTTCACCAGCATTCCCTAAAGTACACTTGAGCCACCCATGTCAAGATATACATGACCAGCACCCTAAAAACTCCCACTGCCTTTCTGCCATTAAGTCTTCCTGACCACAATTCCCCACTTTACCTAACTTGAAACCATTACCTTGAAGTTTACAGGAACTAGTTCCTTTCCCCCCCTTTAACATTCCTCTAATTCTAGTTTTATATTGTTATTGATTGCCATCGAGTTGAGCACAAGTCATAGCAGCCCTATGAACAAAAGACCTGAAGCCCTTCTATCCCTATCATTGTTTTCAAAGTTCATAGAGTTTCCAGAGGCATGTTCCAAACCTGTCTTAAACTGGGAGCTCCACCAAACACTGTACGCCATGAGTTACGGTTATGCCCTTTGACACCCAATGGCACAAGATTCAGCGTCACAGCAACCCCAGGTTACCTCAGTACAGCATATTGACAGAAGAGTGCTGTACCACTTAAAAGAATGTTCCCCACAATATAATAACAACTAACTTTTAAATACAAAGGCCTTCCGTGAGTTCTTACTGAGTCTAAACAAGAGGCTTAAATTAAAAAAAACCCAACCAATATAGTATGATGTTGTTATGTGCTGCTGAGTCTCCTGAGACCTCTAAACCCTTCCTTGTCCTGAGCCAATCTCACTAATTCTGACACACCAACCCCCATTGCCCCAGATGAGATGGATTGATACAGTATACAGTTTTATATTATTGAATGATAATAGTAGTTGACTTTTTTCTCTTCTTGGATTTGATGTAGATGGAACCATATTGTGTATTTTCTATTTTGGCTGGTTTCTTTTGCTCTTCCATGGGATGGATCCAACCTGGAGCTGACTCAGCTTTCACTCATAACAGCCCTGTGTGAAACAGAATAAAATACTTCCTGATCAAGGACCATCATCCCAAGCATTGCTATGTTTGAGCCTGTTGTTGCAACTATTATACTAATCTATCTGGTTGAGGGTCTTCCTCTTTTTCTGGGGCCCTTTGCTTTACCAAGCATAATGCTGTTCCCCAGGGTCTGATCCTTCCTGATGATGTACCCAACACATGTGAAACAAAATGTCGCCATCTTTGCAGCTAAGAAACTTTCTCTTTGCACTTGCTCCAAGACAGATGTGTTTGTTCTAGCCAGCCGTGTTATATTCAAAATACTTCATCAATACCACAATTCAAAGGCATCAATTCTTCAGCCTTTCTTATTCATTGTCCAGCTTTTACATATGTATGTTGCTGTTATGTGCTGTCGAGTCCCCTGCCACTCATAGTGACCCTATGTACAACAGCCTTAAACCCTTCTCTATCCTGTGCCAATCTTATTGTCTCTGACACACCTATCCCTATTACCCCAGTCAATGAATGAACCAATCCACCTCTCCTGTGCTGTCCCTTCACCCTCCCAAGCACGATATCCTTCTCCAAGGATCCTGCCTTGCAACATGTCCAAAATATGAGACAATTGAAAATTGTTGTATGGTATTCCACAATTCCTCAACAATATGATTGTAGTGATTGTACAGTGGGCCCACGTGTGGCAGAGATCATGAGAATGGTGCAGGACAGGGCGAAGTTCAAAGTTGCTGTTCACAGGTCACTGAGTGTAGATGACTCAATGACATTTAACAATTCCACAATCAGTTTATTTATTTGTTTTATTATTTATTGTGCGTGTACCGTCAAATCAGATCTGACTGGTACAGGAGGGAAATTTTCCCTCCTCCGGCAGAGCATCAGGTGGATTTGAACCGTGTACCTCTGGGATTGCAGTACAGCTTCTTGCCACTAGGTCACCAGAGCTCCCCTCACAATCAGTTTTTACGTTGTATTGTATGCAGACAGACATTTAGAGAATTCTATTTAGGGGCTATTTTGAATAATATGCTTTGAATATTCTCACACATGTTTTTGAATAAATATATAGGCTTCTGTTGAAATATACCTACAAGTGGAAAGTTCTGGACATGGATTTGGATATGTTTTTAATAAATTCTGCCTGTATTAGTTCCATATACCTGTGATAACAAATCATCACAAAACTGATTACTTAAAAACAACAAAATCTTATTGTCTCACAGTTCTAGAGGGTGGAGTAAGTGTCCAAAACCAGTTCCCCTGGGCTGAAACTTTGTGACTGACTGACTTCATTCAGCATCACGCCCTGTAGTGAGCTGCAATCAAGATGTCTCAGGGTCGAGGGAGGAATTCATTCCTTGCTTCTTCCTTAACGCTTATGTCCTCAGGTTCTGTCACCTTCTGTGGTCACTTCCTCATTGACGTCTGTTGACTCTTTGGTCATTTCCTCCATTCCTGAAACATCTATCTGATCACAGATTTGTTCTCCACCTCAAGCCCTGCCTGTTATCCTACTGGAATGCAGAACAGCCATGTGACCGTTCCATCCTTCCAATTATCTTTGTGCTATTTCTGCCTCATCTCTGATGATTTTCTTCCCACTCCAGCCATCTATCTACTCCCCTGACCACACCTTGGACTTTGTCACCACCTGGATGGGTAGCATATGTTGTAAGCATTTATTGAGCATTTTAACCACATGCAGGCATGCAGCCAAATGCCTAACATGAGTTTACCTCTCACACAAACCTGTAGGGTGGATCTTAGTGTCCTTATTTTACAGATGTGGAATCACACTCAAAGCAGACATCACTTGTGTAGGCGACACGTTTAGTCGACAAGTGGCAGAACCAGAACTCCAACACAACTCTGCATTTCCAACTCAGGATTCCTGCTTCTAACCAGAACGTAGTACTTCTGTCTCCCATGATCAAAATCCGATTTCCTGTTCTCTGAACCCAGCACCTGCCTTCCAGGTCCAGCAGGCCCCCTGCTGCCATTATACCTGAAGCATCAGTTCATGGAGAGCACGACTCCCTTGATCCCTGTTTTCTGCAGACTCCTCTTGGTGCCTGCCCAGCCAGAGCCCCATGCTGGACCATCTGATCTCTCTCGCTGGTGCTCCCACAGTCAGGGTCCCAGCAGGGGCATCACAGCTGGGATTTTAAAGATAATTTCCTGATGGACTTTGTAACCAGCATCCAGGGAACTGATGAGGGAGGTTCAGGGAGTGGAAGTTGTGGCACCCTCAGGTCTGAGGAGTAAGCAAAGGAAGTGGCCTGGCGGAATGTGGAATGTGGAATTCGCTAGATTGGAGCAAACCCTGCCAGAACCAAGGTGCTCTGACAGCTGGGTGTAGGAGAAGAGTCCAAGACCTCTTCTAGTCTCTTGAGTCCTTTCCTGGGTTGCTCCTTCCCTTAGGGTGAGTGCAGTTAGAAGTCAGAGGACAAAGATGAGAACTGCCCTGCAATCCCAAAAGCATACAGTTTGAATCCACCAGATCCTCTGCAGGAGCAGGACGGCAGTCTCCTCCGATGTGATTTACATCCTCCGAAAACCCGCTGGAGGGTCAGCTATGGTTGGTTCCGACTCAACGGCAAACAACGTGGGTGGGGAAGGGTGGAGGATGGACCAGCGCACACTCCAGATCCCCTTAGTCGCCTGGTCTATCGGCTTCCTTAACCCTGGTTCAGACAGGTGAGCCTGGCTTAGGAAAAAAAAATGTCAGAGTGGTGCAAATGGGCACCTCTCCATCTTCTTGGTCAGCCCCCCTCAGCGAGCATCCCTTCAGTCCTATCTCTTCAGACTCAGTAAATGAAATTGAGGCCAGTCAGTCGCCTTCCTGCTCAAATCTTGTCACTTTCCGAGTCACATGTGTATGAAGCCACACCCAATTTACTGCACCTCTTCAGGCTCTGCTTTTGTAACTGCTCCACCTGCACGCTGCCCTCCCTGCTTGACCTCTTGGGTTATAATCTCATCGTCCTGCCTCTCTCTGCTTCAAAAGTCCTTCCCACTTTCTCCTTCCTCCTCAACCTAGAGATAACAGCCACACGTCCAGCATGTAAAAACTAACCCACAGACAGATTCTACCTGCTCTGCCCTGGGTTTCCTCAGGTGCCTTCTGCTCTCATCTCATCACACCTTCCTGAAAGAAAGAATGAGCTCAGTTTCTTTGGCTGCCAGCAACCGAAAACAACTCTTGATAATTTAAGCAAGAAAAGCATTCATTAGAAGGAACGAGGGTGGCATATTCATTGGAAGAGGACGCTGAAGAGCCAGGCTTGGGAAGGGACTGGAACCAGGGCAGCGTCCAGGACTGAGGGATCAGGAGGAATGGCCGTTGCCTCAGGTTCCTGGCTGCACCGTGAATCAGCTCCAGCCAGGTTCAGGCCTCTTGTCACGTAAGCTCCCAATTCCAATTCCAGGGAGACCTGCTGATTGGTGTAGTTGGAGTCATGTGACCTCCCATTGGCCTGTGGACAGCTGGGCATCCTGATGGACAGTCTCATGAAAACATATCTGGTAGGCCAGAGGGGGGAAAAATCAGGGAGCTGTTCTAGACGACAGGGAAATGGATGCCGGGCAGGCAGGAACAACAGCTGTCCGTGAGGACGGCTGCACCCTGCCCACCATCCCCAGCCTCTGCCATCGTTTGCTTCTCCACTCCCCAGGGCCAGCCACAGCGAGGCGCTTAATGACCTTCCTGATGCCAAACCCAAGGACATTTTTCAGTCTTTATCTGCAGTTCTTAACACCATTGACCAGTCCCTGTTTTTTCAGGCCTCTTTCTTCCCCTGGCTTTGCCCTAACAAATCATCCCAAAAGTTAGGATCTTACAACATCACGTATTTATCATCTCAGAGTCTCTGTGGGTCAAGAACCCAGAAGCAGCATTAGCTGAGTGCCTCTGAAGCTCTTGAGCTTCCAGTCAAGCTGTCAGTGTGTGTGTGTGTGTGTGTTGTGTGTGTGTGTGTGAGAGAGAGAGAGATGTAAAGCAAGCCAGTCTTTTTATACCGTCTCTTGAATGTGATATGCCATTGCTTCTGCCAAATTATCTTCCCTTAGAATGAGCTACTAAGTCCAGCCCACACTCAAGGGAGGGACTCACAGAAAAGTGATGAGTGAGAAGTAGGAGCTGGAAGTCGTTGGGGGGGTCAATCACAGTTCCACAACCTGGCACACTCCTTCTTCTGCTTCCTCCATGACAGGGTCTCCTCTGGTCCCTTCAGGAGGTTGAGGATCTCTTCCTGTGGTTGTAAGGATGTCACAGCTTAGGGCAGGGTTCCCATCTGTGCATAATAGGGTCAGAGTTGACTCCATGAGTTCTGGAACTGAATGGAACCTAACAAGAGTTTCCTCTGCCCATCAGGAAATGCGGCTCTTTCTCTAGGCTCCCTCTTTGATCCATAACTCTTCTGGTTCTTTCCACTCTCACCATTTCAATTACCCATCTGTGTGCTGATGATGCCCACATCTTCCATCTAGTCCTCTACATGATACTGCACAGTGTACATGCTAATATAGGCTGCAGACCTAACAGACATTTTTACTGAGTCCTCAACATGTGTCATGGGCACTTTAGACATACCCCAAAAAACCCAAGTCCACTACCATTGAATCGATTCAGATTCTTACGACCTTCCATCAGGTTTCCAAATTGATAAATCTGTTTTTTTAAGGTGATAAATCTTAACAGGAACAGACTGCCCCATCATTCAAATTGATCACCTTTTGTTTAACATAACCCACTCAGCCACCAGGGATCCTCAGACCTAAGATGTTAAAAAAGAATATTGTTATTAGACACCATTGAGTCGAGTACAACTCATAACGCCCCTGTGAACAACAGATCTGAACCCTGTTCTGTCCTGTGCCTTCCTCACAATCTTTGACACGTCGACAATCTGCCAATTGCTGCAGTCACTGTGTCAGTCCACGAGGTTGAAGGTCTTTCCCTCTTTCACTGTCGCTTTACCTTTCCAAGCATGATGTCCCTCTCCAATGAATACCCTCTCTAGCAATGGGCCCAGAGTATGTGAGACAAAGTTTTATCATCTTTGTTTCCAAGGAGCACTCTGGCTGCACCTTCTCCGAGACATCTCTGTTTGTTCTTTTGGCAGTCCATGGGATATTCAGTGCTCTTCTCCAACACCACAGTTCAGAGGCATCAATTATTCCTCTGTCATACTCATTCACTGTCCAGCTTTCAGCAGCATCGCAAGTAATTGAAAAGACCATGACCTAAATCAGGCACACCTTAGTCCTGAGACTAACATCATTGCTTCTTAATAATTTTGCCAGGCTCCTGACAACAGCCTCTCACAATGCAGAAAGAACGTAGTTGATGGATTTTGTGCCTCCTTTTTTCTCCATCTTAGTGAATGGCACCTCCATTTACCCACATGCAACTCTTAACACCACCTTCTCCTTCACCCTAATATCCAAATATCCCTGTTGACTTAACTCCAAGGTTTTTAAATCTGTCACCTTCTCCATGTCCTCATGATCAATGCCACGACACTGGCTCTTAGCATTTCTTGTCCAGGATATTATGATGAATTCTTCTTTTCTCTTATGTGCACTCTTGCTCCCTCAAATGCATCATCTGAAAAATACACAACTATTTCTTGCGGAAGAACTTTAGTAATCAGAAGACACTTAGCGACCAGGCCCCATCTAACCTCGATGTCAGCGTGTTCCCTCTCCAAAACAAGTTAGTTGTGGCTGAGATGATTCACGTTCCTGGCAACCCCATGAAGGCCAGAACGATACTGCTTTTTCAATATCCAGCTTTTTGAAAGCAAGTCATTGGGCTTCCCCCCACCCCCTGACTTGCCTTGGGTAGACTCAAATCAGCAATCTTTTGTTTAGAACTGAATGTGTTAATGACATAGATCACGCACTTTCTCCTAAAACTCATTATTAAGGACTTCATTATATCCTCTTGTGCTAACTTGGTGTCCTCAAACTAAAAACACAAGTGCGCTGTTGTGCTGGTCTTCACTCAGAGTGACCCTCCATCAGGTTTCTGTGGCTTTGAATCTTTACAGGCACCGTTCTTTATCCTGTGAGGGCCACTGGATTTAAACCGCTGGCCTTTAGCTCAGCAGCCCCAAGCATTGTAAGCTGTGCTACCAGAACTCCTTAGTTTGTGACCTGGCATGCTGTGTTTGATTTTGTTATTGTGTAATGTAAGCAGCAGAGCACACACTTGTGCAGTTGTTCCTACACGCTCAGGTCAGCGATGCTGATGACTGATGACTGTCTTGAGCAAGCGCTCTACACCCTCCTGGTCAGAGTTGTTTCTCCTTCATGAACATAAGCTCACTCTGCACTTAGGTTCCTATCTAATTGTTAGAGTTGTTGTTATCATTTTGATTCCACATTCTTGAAAGAGTGCAGTGGTATATTATTGTTATGCACTGTCGAGTTGGAACAGACTCAGAGCTGACTCTCCAGTGGGTTTTCTTTCTTTTTTTTTCCTTGAATGTCTGTTTTAATTGTCCCATTGCCACAGTGCTTGTCAAAACCAGTCCTGATTAATCTCCTTTGTCAATGTATCCTTTGCCATTCCCTATCACTCCTCCCTGAGAGAGACTTCACCCTGATTCATAAGGAAGACAGGATAGTGTATTCTCTTAGCTACTTACTGCTGAAAAGGGACATTGTGAAGATCTTCTCTCACTACTCTAAAGGACCCCTTTGGCAAAAGGAAACACGTAGACTATTGTGGAGATTGATTTTGGAATTTAGATGCACTGTTATCAACTGTGCTTAGCCATACATGTTCATATCCTTGAAGATGCATCATGGAACTGTTGCAGCCTGGAAGACACAAATTTAACTAACAAGTTAAAAGTACGTGAGTCAAAAATTAAAAGCAATAATATTCCCAGTAGAGGTTCTACAGAGGGAAGGTAGTTCTTAAAATAAAAGGCCTATTGACTATCACTTTGTCTATTAGAGTATAAAGGTTAGGAACCACAAGATGTAGAGGCTCAACTATGTTATTTATTGTTCTTAAGTCCTGGACCAAATGCATCTACCACTGGGTTGTTTTACAGCTTGGAAGTCCACATGCAAGGCAGAGGTGAAGTAAGGAACTGCTTATGAGGTTTTCTGTCAATCCCAAGAACTAAGAAATAGTGAGAAGAGTTGGGACCTCAGAAGGCTTTTAGGACCAAATAATAAGGCTCTTGTGTCCAGGAGAAAAGGAATATACTTACCAGTAATGTTAATGCTCACCCACGGCTCTTCTGGGAGGATCTGAATCGTTGAAGCCTCCAGTGGGTTTTCAGAGGCAGTAGCTCTGACTTTTTCCTATGAGGCAGCTGGTGGACTTGAGCATTTGCCTTTGGGTTGGCAGTGCAACTACTTACCCCCTAAGCCAGCAGTACTCCCTGAAAGGGGAAAAGCCAAATATGCAAGCAAATTCCAAAACCAAACCCACTGCCACTGAGTCTGTCCAGATTCATAGTGACCTTCCATTGAGTTTCTAAGGCTACATAACTTTACAGGAGGAACCTAACCATCTTTCTTCTGCTGATCAGCTCTTGGGCTTGAACTGCCAACCTTTGAGTTAGCAGCCTGACATGTTACACACTAGGCCACCTTAATGCTAGTTCCTTAATATTCAAGACTTTCTTTTTTATATTTTTTAGTTAAACTGTGTTTTGGTTTAAGAAGACTTTAGGGAATAATTTCAGTTTAACTTTTTTTTTGTTTTTTATAGTAAATGTTGCTTTGTTGTTATGCGCCATCGAGTTCCTTGCAACTCATAGTGACCCTATATACAATAGCCCTGAAACCTGCTCTATCCTGTGTCATCTTTACTGTCTCTGACACACCAACCCTCATTATTCAAGTCACTGAATCAATCTGTCTCATTGGTGGTCTTCCTCTCTTTCTCTGTCCCTCCACCCTTCCAAGCATGATGCTCCTCTCCAAAGACTGGTCCCTCCTTAAAACATGCCCGAAATATGTCAGACAAAGCTTTAGAACCCTTAACTCAAAGGAATAGCCGGGTTTCACCCTCTCTAGGATAAACCTGTTTGTTCTCCTGGCAGTCTATGGCATATTCAACATCACAGCTCAAAGACATCAATTCTCCTTCTATCATCCCTAGTCATTGTCCAGCTCTCTGACGCATAGCAAGCAATTGTGAAGACTGTGGCAGGGATAAGGCACGCCTTAGTCTCCAGATTGACATCATTGCTCTTCAGTACTCTGGAAAGGTTTTTGACAGCCGACTTTCCCAATGCAATTTGTCTTTTGACTTCCTTGCTACTGGTACCAAGAGTGTTGATTATGGAGCCAAGCAAACTAAAGCTGTTAAGGATCTCAGTCTCTCTCACCATTTATCATAATGCTACCAGTCGACCCAGTGGTGAGAATCTTTCTTTTCTTTTCTTTTTTTTTTTTTTAAATAGCAAAAGAGGGAATTGTTAGAACACAAACATACTTGCAGGGAATCCAACAGCTACAGTGGAACAATCGCTAGAAGCCTACCTTTCTGAAGGCCAAAATGTGCTGAATCATACAAGGCTACTTGATGGATTCCACGTGCTGTGGAGGAGACTATCCTAGAACATCTGCATCACCTAGTGCATAAGGGATAGAGTGTGGGTTCATTTTGCCCTGCTCTTTGGTCCTTGTAGAGCTTGATGCTTGCCTCAGACTTGTCAAGGACATGCTGGCAGACATTCAGGAGCTTGTTCAGGCCTCTCTGGAATGGCTCCATGGCTGGAAGGCTGCCGTGGGTCTGAATGCGCAAGTTAATCTTGCTCTCAGAAGGATGGATCGTTGTATAACCACAAAACTTGACCTCAGGATTCTTCATGATCATGTACCAAAGAGAATTTCCTAGGCTATGGTCTTCTTCATGCAATGCAGATGTCACACAGTGTCTATCTGTTCCCGCTGCCTGGACCATTTCCAGGGCAGTCTTCTTCTAGCCTTCCACCACTGAGGTCTTCAATCCATGTATTTTTTCTCTCAGCCCCTGGTCCTCTTCCATCGCGATGGTTAGTTATGGGATCCTCAGGTGCTGCGAGCAGATAGGAGGCTCTGCCCCATATCGCGAAACGTGCAAGTGAAGCAGGAAGGAAGAAGGACTGATGGAAGGTGAGAATCTTTATTTTCTTGACATAGAGCTTCAATTCATATTTAAGGCTGCAGTCCTTGACCTTCTGTAGCAAATGCTTCAGGTCCTCCTCAGTTTTAGCAAGCAGGGTTGTGTCATCTGCGTAACACAAGTTGTTGATGAGTCTTCCTCCAGTCGTGATGCAACATTCCTTCTCATACAGCCCAGTGAAATTATTGAACAATATCATTAATATCACAGGCAAGCAAGATTCTGCTGAAAATTATCCACAACCAACTGGAGCAGTGAATCAACAGAGAACTGCCCAATGTTCAGGCTGGGCTTAGAAGGGGCCATAGTACTAGGGGTATTATAGCTCATTTTAGATGGATCTTGGCTGAAAGCAGAGAGTACCAGAAGAATGTCTGTGTTTCCTTGACTATACAAAGGCATTTGACTGTATTGATCACAACAAACTGTGGCTGACTCTGAGAAGAATGGGAATCCCAGAACACTTGATTGTGCTTTATGCGAAACCTATACTTGGAGCAGGAGGCAGTGGTCAGAACCAAGCAAGGAGACACTGTATGGTTCAAAATCGGGAAGGGTGTACACCAGGGGTGTATCCTGTCTCCATACCTTTTCAATCTATAGCAAATAGGCTTTATTTAAAATACATGCTTTGGTGAGAGCTCAATTGGCATCAACACCAAACAGATGGAAGAGTAGTGTATTTCTCCATTCTAAGTTAGGGGAATCACAGCAGTTTCAGTTTAACTTTTTAAATATTATCTCTGGGTAGTAGCTTCAAAGATCCATTCAGCCTTTTTGACCACAGAAAATCTAGAATCCATGGGAATTTGAAATCCTTATCTGCAGTTTTCTCCTTGTAATTAAGTTTCTCCTACAGAATCTTTGATTAAAACACTTTGTAATGACAGCTGGGCACCATCCAGTTCTTCCAGTCTCATGGCAAAGGAGATAGTAGCCACATATTCCATATCCTCCACTTTCTGACTCTGTTGTTCCAGATAAGTAGGGATCAGTTGTCTTGGATGGCCACTCCAGCACGCTCTATTTTGTTATATTTGTGTTTGTCTCCAGCTAGTCTATGAGCTCACTGAGAGAAGAAACGAGTCTGTTCCCTTTCCCTTTGCACCTCTGTGCCGTTCATGGGGATGATATACAAATAACTCCAGCCACATATATTGAATGCATTCGTGCATTGAGTGGAGACTTCTGTAGCCTTTGTACCTGTTTGAAGACCATCTGGCGGAGGAGAGCAAGAAGGGTAGTCTGGTCATAGGGAACCACATGTGCAAAGGCTGGGAGGCTAGATGTGGCAGGTACAAATGGCCAGTAGTGATCTGATGTGGTTGTAGGGTCAGGGACCATGACTGGAGTGGAAGAGAAGCCAGATACCCTGTAGAAGAGTCTGAAACTTGGTTAAGGAATTTGAATTTTGCCTGAGCTCTGAAAGAGTTTGAAATAGAAGAATGATTTGGTCTGCACCATGGTGTAGAGGCCTCTGAAGAGGATGGAGTAGGAAGAGTGAGACTGGAGGCCAGGGGTCAGGTAGGAAGTGGAAGCAGGGGTTCCCGTTGGAGACTGGAGATGTGGAGTCCAAGGTGGAGAGAGGTGGATTTGGATTTGAGAAATACAAGGTTGAACGTTAGGAAATTATTGGTTTCCTAAGTCAAACCCCCTAAAGCTGAAAAATTACATCCAGTTCAGTTAATAACAGACATAAATGAATTTAGTGAGATTTAGAGCCTGAACAGATACAGAGGAAGAGGCCATATTTCTGATTTGGGTGGAGGTATCACTATAGGAAGAGGGAACTCCCTTCTGGAGGCAGAGTGGGGAAGGGGGCGTGTTCAGATGGGACATGCTGATTCTGAGGTGCACAGTCACAACTGTGAGAATGCCATGGACCGGCTGTTTAGTTTCGTTGTACTTGTGAGTGGAACCAACTCGATGGCACTTAACAATAATCACACTGGGACCTCAAGGCGGCAGCTGTTACTGAAGCTCAGAAGAGAGGGCAGCTCTGGTGACCTAATGGCAAGAGGCTGTACTGCAATCTTGGAGGCCCACGGTTCAATCCACTGGTTGCTCTGCTGGAGAAGGAGGGGCAGTCTCCTTCTGTGCCAGTTGGATCAGATTCAACAGTATACACTGATTTAAAAAACAAAACCAAACCCAGAAGAGAGTTAGACTGGAGACAAATTTGGGAGTCACAGACATAAAGAAGGCAGGAGGAGGGGATGGTTCATCCTGTAAGAACGGCTGCGAACTAAGGAGACCAAGGCATTGGTGTTGCTTTGATTCCAGGAGGATTTTTAAAAGATGACTGTGGCTGTGTACTGTTGAGGAGGCACTTACTTGATTTAGTGACGAGGAGGCTGGGTGTCCCTTGGCCCTTAGCAATGCATCACTCCTGCCACCAGGAGGCAGCAGCCACACAAAATCCAAGCAGAGGGAAGTCACGGGGCCCTGGGGCTTGGCGGGGCTGTGGGCAGGGACAGGGAGGTTTGGAGCCACTTATCATCCATGCAGTGGCTGTTTTTGAGTAGAGAGTGATGCCACCAGTTATAGGGGACAAGGAAGAAGTTCTGGAAAGGTCAGTGGAAAGGAAGTCTTTCCTCTGTATTACAGCTTCGATCTCCCGGGCCTTTGGGTTGCGGCATGCTGCATGTACTAACTCCCAGTAGCCACGGGAGCCGTGCTTTGCCGCTTGCATCTCTCAGTTCTCATTTTATCTTAATAGTCCAACCCTGCAATCTGTGTTGAAGATGTACTGAACTTATTTTCGGTTCTCTTGCTACCTACCGCGCACCTTTTCTTATTTTGCAAGGCATGGAATTAATTTAATAGGTTGTAAAGTCAGCCACGTGGGTCCTGCCCAGCCCTGTTTTAAGTGAACTAAAGTAGAAAATCAACTCAAGTCATTGCCATCAGATTGAAGCCAACTCATAGCCAACCCCCCAGCGTGTTTCTGCGGCTGTAAAAATCACATGGATGGTGATTGCACGTTTCTCTGCTGTAGAGCCGCTGGTGGGTTTGAACTGACAAGTTTGAACTGAGAAGTGCCACCTTTGGCTTACTGTGCAATTTCCAATGGACTCAGCTACCAGTAGTGGTTGTAGTGTCAGGTTGGAACCAACCTACAACTGACCCTCCAGCAGGTTTTCAGAGGCAGGAAGTGGCACATCTTTCTCCCATGGAGCAGCTGGTGGATTAGAACTGAAGACCTTTGCACTGGCAGTGTAATTCCTTACCACTAAGCCACCAGAGCTCATCAGATTTGAACTGCCAGAGAGGTACCACGTTTGGATTAGTAGCACAATTCTCTATGGACCAGGACACCAGAGCATCCTTAAAGACAGTGAGTGTGGAGAAATTTCAGTTTGAGAAGTCCCTGTTCTTGCTTGTGGGACAGAAAGGAGATGGTAAACTGTGCGTAAACCAGAACACCAAGCCAGACGCCACAGAGTCAAAGAGAAGCTGTGCATCTGCAGCAGCAAAGTTCCACAGGTGAATCCCAAGGTGGGAAAGGCAGGTTTTCCTCTCCCCTAGGATAGGATGTGTCTTATCTCCATACGTTTTCAACCTGTATGCAGAGCAGATTATCCGAGAGGCTGGGTTCTATGAGGAGAAGGGTGGCGTCAGGATTGGTGGAAAATTTGTTAACAATCTGCGTTATGCAGATGACACAACCCTGCTTGCTGAAACTGAGGAGGACCTCATGCACTTGCTGCAGAGGGTCAAGGACTGCAGCCTTCAGTATGGACTGAGGCTCAATGTCAAGAAGGCAAAGATTCTCACCACTGGAGCATCAGGATGGATGGTGAAGAGATTGAGATTGTTCACAGCTTCAGTTTGCTTGGCTCCACGGTCAACACTCTTGGCACCAGCAGCCAGGAAATAAAAAAAAGTATTGCAATGGGAAAGTCTGCTGTTAGAGACCTCTCTAAAGTACTCAAGAGCAACGGTGTATCTCTGGAGACTAAGGTGCGCCTGATACAGGCCATGGTCTTTGCAATAACTTGTTATGCATCAGAGAGTTGGACAATGACTAGGGAGGATAGAAGGAGAATTGGTGCCTTTGAGCTGTGGTGCTGGAGAAGGGTATTGAACGTACCATGGACTGCCAAGAAAACAGATTCATCCTGGAGAGGGTTAAGTCAGGCTACTCCTTGGAGGCAAGGATTCTGAGGCTTCATCTGACATACTTTGGACATGTTGTAAGGAGGGACAGGTCCTTGGAGAGGGACATCATGCTTGGGAGGGTGGAGGGACAGTGCAGGAAGGGAAGAGCCTCTATGAGATGGATTGATTCAGTGACTGGGGTAATGAGGGTTAGGTGTGTCAGAGGCAGTGTGATTGGCACAGGATAGAGCAGAGTTTAGGGCTTTTGTACATAGGGTTGCTATGAGTCACAAATGACTCGACAGCACATAACAACAACAACAACAGCAACACCAGCCCTGCCACTAGAAAATCATAGAGAATATATAAAGCAGGAACAATCTCTTACAAAGAATCAAGTTTGTTGTTTTGATTGGAGCTAAAATTTACAAATCATATTGGTTTCCACTCACACACTCTTCCCTCTTCCGCTCCTAAATCTTCATTTCCATCAGTCCTTCTGTCCTGCTCCTTCCTGCCCCCTGGGCTGGGTCTTTGAGCAAATAAATGCTGCTCTTTTGACCTTATATAGCTGGTTATTCTAGGGAGTGGGTGCCTCCCTGGCCATCCTGGAGGCCTGTCTATTACTTGGTTGAAAGTTGACCTCTGGGGTGATTTTTGTTTCAATTTTGAAGCCTCACTAAGGGCCATGGTCTTGGGGTTCGAGTAAGCCTGGCCTTTTTAATGTCTTTGAATCTTGTTCTGCATTTCCCACTCTCCTACCCCCCACCTAGGATCTTCTCCTGTGATTTTTAGAGAAATCGGTTTTCAGATTTGGAATTTTTCAAAGATGGGATATGGTACCTTTTCTTTGTTCATGGAAACTATTCAGTTCTCATTTTATGTCTTACCCTAGTATCATCTCTTCCCTGGAACTTCTTTTTGACCCTCTTCACCTCCTCTTGGGGTCCAGAGAGCTCTGCAATTTCCCCTTGTTTGGGTTTTAGCCTTCCTTTAGCTTGTAAACCAGGGAGCTCTGGTAGCTTAGAAGGAAGGAGCTGTGCCGCCAACCTAAAGGCACATGGTTCACACCCACCATCTGCTCTGTGGGAGGAAGACGGGCAGTCTCCTCTCTGTGACTTGCTGCCTCTGAAAACCCACCGGATGCGCACAACGACAGCTTGTAAACCCATCCAACCCCCTGTCATCAAGCCCATTCTGGCTCGCAGACTCTGAATGAGAGCTGACTGCCTCATCTGTCTCCCCCAGCATCACTGATGGATTTGAACTGCCAACTTTTTGGTTAGCAGGCCAAAATGTAACCCACTGTGCTACCAGGGCTTAGGAGTATGTTTGTTTATTTTATATCCTTTTTGTCAGCTTTATTTTAGTATGATTTCCACGCAGTACAATTCACCAATTTGAGGTGCACACTTTGCTGAATTTTATCATAAACACACACTGGTGTAACCACTACCAAATGTCCCTTCTACCCTGTGAAGGTCCCCTGCCCCTTGCTAAACCCTGCTGTACGTTTCTGTCACAGTCACTGTTACTTCTACCCCTTCTAGAATTTCCTGTAGGGAGCGCTGGTGGTATCCACCACGGGGAATTGTGCTGTTAACCAACGGGTTCACAAGAGAAATGTGGGCCATCTCCGAACAAGGCTCCCAGAAACCTGAGGGGGAGAGTCAGCCATGGTTCTGTTCCAACTCCATGACAATGAAAGGGAGAAGTCCTGCAGTCTTCTGTATCCTTCCACCTTGCTGGTGAGGTTCAGCTGTACTGCTGTGTCAGTGAGTCCCTGCCTATTTCTCAGCCCTTTCCTCCCTGACAGCAATCATAGGAGGGCAGGGCTGCTCCTCCCTCAGCTGTGTTTCTCCAGCTCACAGCCCAGCACCTGCTCCTCAGTCCTTCTCAGTAAAGCTGAAGTAAATGTCTCCGGAAGACCCAGTGAGGGGAGTTCTGCATCCCCAATGAGCAGGAAGCAGGGCCCTTCGACAAGGTGCCCGCTACCCTTGTGACGCACTCCGTTTGCCCTGGCTGTTAGGTCAAGGGACTCTTTTTCTTCTTCTTTTTTTTTTTTTAATCATGATCTCTATATTTAATTACAAAGGTATGCAAAACAAAAAACCAAACCTGAATGCCCCAAATAAGTTAACAAGATAATTACCATCTTGACATAAAATATAGAGCTCAGAGAACCATGATGAAAGTGGCAACTGGAAAGAAGTCCAGGTGCAGCCGTAGGGACATGAGGGTCACAATCAGTACTACAGTGTGGCCTGGGGTGGGTGTGGGGGACAGGCTACAGCTGGCACCAGCCCCAAAAGGGGATAAGAGAGGAGAGGCACAGGGTGTGCCAGTGAGTGAGGACAGAGTCCACAGCTTACATGCAAGGAGGTGGCCAAGAGTCACAGCTGCCACCAAATCCTAAGCAGAGAGGGCCCTGCCCTGAGGTGTGTGTTCTCTGGGGGCCCCCCAGGTCCCAGCAGGTGTCAGGGATGCCCTAAGGACTGTGGGAGAACACAGGAGCCCCAAACACATGAGGGTCTGCCTGTGGCCTGAAGCCCTGGGCCTTTCTGGCCAAAACAAAACACAAGAAAAACCTTTTTTCTCCTTGATGGGGAAAAAAAAACCCCATAAGCAAAGAGCATCAGACAGAAAAGACCTCTGTGGCTTCTGTGGCAAGAGGCACTTCGGACAGCAGCTGCTGGCGTCGGGCCACAGCCAGCACCCACGCCTCGGACTGAGGGCACACACCCAGTCAGAACTCAAAGTGCTACAAACTGCTGCTTTGAAAAAAGGTGTCTATTAAACAATTTTAATTGTCATAAAATGTCTTCTGTCCTTTTATAATCTTCCCTCTACCTGGTCCTCCAGTCCCTCAATCTCAGTTTCAACTATTGCTCATTCCAGTCCATTTATCTTACAGAAGTCTCTGTATCACTGAGTTTTCTAACTCATTTTAAAAAATTATTTTGATTGTGATTTTAATGAAAGTTTACAGAAAAGTTGGATTTTCATTTGTTCATTGTTGTGCATTTTCGTCCCTCCCTTTCCTCTTCCTCAGTTAATTAAAAAAAATTATTTAGGGGGAGGGCTGGGCAGGGAGAAAAGTGCAACAGTGAATGAATGGAAATCCAAAAATCTCTGTAAATGTTCATTAAAATTAATTAAAGAAATAAATAAAAAATTCATTTATTGTTGCATAATTTCCTCCCTCCCCCTCCTCCCCCCTCCTCCCCCAGTCCTCTTTGCAGTGTACCTCTTATTCTGCACCATTATTTTAGATATGATGCCTCATCATAAAGCCCTTTTAAGTAGTTCTCTCCTTCATTTGTTAAAATACAGTTTTCATTCTCTAGCCTCTCTTTTCTTTTTCTCCTCCCAGCCCCCCATGTCAGCCTTTCTTCATAACAGTCATGTTATGCAGTATTTGTCCTTTTGAGACTGAGATATTTTACTCAACATAATGTCCTCCAGGGTCACCCATGTGGTGTAATGTTTTACGAGTTAATTATTTTTCAGTGCTGCACAGTGTGTGAAATTGCATTGTGTGAAAATAAATATCTATCATCTATCTATCTATCTATCTATCTATCTATCTATCTATCTCTATATCTATATCTCCCATAATTTTTCTATCCATTTGTTTGTTGATGGGTAGTTTTCTAACTCTTTCTGCCTGGACTTGTCCCCCTTCAGATGCCTGGGGTACTCTCTCTTTGTGCCCCAAGTTATTTGGTCTGGGGATCTCTTTGGGGCATCCCTCTCACGTCTTTCTGCTCTTTCCTGCTATCTGTTTGTATCTCCCCTCACAAATTCTTTTCACTGGGAGTTCACTGAGAAATCTCTCAATTTTGTCCAGACCAGGAAAATCTCTGTATCTCCTTATTTTTTTTTCTCCATCCACTTCCCTCCTCTTTTTCTTTCCCTTCTCAACATCCTTACCTGGCTCTCTTGTCCCTGTCTGATTGTGCCCCTTCACCTCCCTCCTTCCTCCAACCTGCCCTCCTCCCTCTGCCACACATTCTTCTCCCCCGTCCTCCCTTCTCCTCACCTGTCCCCTCCCCGGCAGTCTCTGCCCTTAATGGCTTCTTTCTTCATCCTCTAGGCCCACTTCTGGCTTCCCTCTTCTGTTTCTCTCCCACTTTTCCTGGCACACTCTTCTTCCCTTTCCCTCAGTTTCTTTCTACCTCTTTTACATTCCTCCATATCTCCTTATCCTCAAGAGTTGTAAGAAGAGCCAAGACTTGGAACCCAATGCAAACACACACCTGCACATACACACAGACAGGTAATCACAGATTGGTGAATAGACACAAAGCATTGGAGAGCATGAGCATCTGACCCAAGGTACTTTCAGATGCATAAAATTAATAGTGCCCATAGCTTACATGGTTCTGAACTTTGTAGACACTAGAACTCTTATGATTACACAGGGAGCTCTGTAGCCAAATGGGAAAGGAGTTGCGCCTCCAATTCAGAGACAGGCGGTCTGAATCCACCAGCTGCTCGTGGGTGAGAGATGGACAGTCTCCTCTTGTGTAACTTAGAGCCTCTGACAACCTGCTGGAGGGTCAGCTGTGAGTTGCTTTCAACTTAATGGCACATAACAACATGATGCGTACGTACTTAGGGAGCTCTGGTGGCAAGGTCTCATAACAACCCTAGAGGACAGAGTGGAACTGCTCGTAGGGTTTCCAGAGCTGTGAATCTTCAAGGAGCAGACTGCCTCATCTTTCTCCCATACGTGGTACGTGGGTTTGAACTACCAGCTTTTTGGTTAGCAGCTGAATTCTCTAACCACTAAACCACTGTTGTTGTGTACCATCAAGTCAGAACCCGCTCATAGCCAACCCTCTGGCAGGTTTTCAGGGGCAGTTAATCACATGGAAAGAGATTGCCCATCCTTCTCCCACGAAGCAACTGGTGGATTTGAACTGTACGACTTTGGGTTTGTAGTGCATCTTCTCACCACTAGGCTCCCACAGCTCCTTACTAAACCACTAGGGCCTTGGAAACCCTATGGGTAGTTCTGCTCTGTCCCATAGGGTGGCCCTGTCCTGTAATGTTGCTCTTTCCTGTAGGGTCACCCTGTCCTGTTAGGTTGCACTGTCTTGTAGAATCATCCTGTCTTATAAGGTGGCTCTATCCTGTAGGGTCATCCTGTCCCATAGTGTCGCTCTGTCCTGTAGAGTTACCCTTTTCTGTAGGGTCACTCTGTCCCATAGAGTGGCTCTGTCCTGTAGGGCTGTTCTGTCCCATAGGGTCGCCCTGTCCCATAGGGTCGCCCTGTCCGATAGGTTGGTTCTGAGCCAGACTTGACTCAGTAGCAGTGACTTTGGCTTGGGTGTTGTGATTACACGTGTTTCTTTCATGCAGACAGAATGAGAGAGTGAGAGCTGGCACACAGACTCCCTTACAGGGGAAGCAGTGTGCATGCACCCCTCGCCCCGAGACGGCCCTTCACCCGGACACCACTGCACACACAGCCTCAGAGGAACCAGCCACCCCAGAAGGGAGAAGATCACACACATTTTCTTTTTTGTGCCCAGTGTATCACACAGACGTTTTTAATTTAGTTTGTCATCTTACAAACTTTGTAGTGTCATTTAAATGAATGTTTACAGAGCAAATTGGTTTTCTGTGAGACATTTCACGTTATGTTTTGTGACATGAGTTATAATGCTCACATCATGTCAGCACTCCTCCCTCTTCCAGTATTTCCATTTGTCCTTCTTTCCTGTCTGCTTGTCCCTTCTGGGCTTATCCCCAGACAAATGCTGTCTCTCTGATCTCACGTGGTTGATTGTCTGAAGGAGAGCCTTTATTCCTGTTATTGTCACCTTAGGCACCCGTCCATTGATTGACTGAAAGTTGAATTCCAGAGGTGATTTCAGTTCCAGGCTTGACAGGTGACTGAAGGCCATTGTCTCAGAGCTTTACCAGTCTATCAGCCTGCTCTTGTTATGATTCAGGGTCTTGTTTCACATCTATCTCCCACTTTATTGGAGACCTTCTATTGTGGTCCCTTTGAGAGTGGTCAGCAGTGGAAGTCGGGCACCATCCAGCTCTTCTAGGCTGAGGGCTGTGGAGATTGATGCTCACATGGTTCATTGGACTAATAGTCTGAGCTTTTTCCCCTGGATGGAGAGAGGCCAATAAACTGCACCTTAACACCACACAGATCTTTGTGTACCTGATGTGCGTCAATGAGTTGTTTCACCCCCTGGAGCCATGAACTTGGGCTGGACAAAGCCCTAGAGGCCCCTGAGCACAACCTTCCACCAGGACTTGCACTAGCCTCCTCCTGGATCTGACTCTGTAAGCATGTGACAGCTGTCAGCTTCTGCATAATGTGTATGTTTTGGGTAATTAATTCATAGACTATATACCACATATATAAGTCACACAAGTGTCGAGGACTTTTCCTTCATAGGGTCTCTATGAGTTGCTTACAACTCGACGGCACTTAAAAACAATAACATCAACATAGAGATCAGTTGGCCTAGTGGACAGAAAGCGATGCTACCAAGCCAAAGGTGGGTGACTCTAATCCGCGGCCCTCAGGCCTGTTTTTCATTGTTTTTGTTCAAACATTCTTTTAGGTTGTATAGCGCTGGTGTGTCCACTTGCCATACAGAGGTAACTTGTGGTTACTGTGAAGCTGAACACTGTGACACTGATGTGTCAAATGTGTTAATGGTTACCCATGGCAGACAGTGTTTGGTGGAGCACCCCGATTAAAACAAGCCTGGGAGCAGGAGCAGCATCCACTTCCATAATAGCTTGCCTCCGGAAACCCTATGAACCTGGAGAAAGGATGAAAGTCATACAAGTGTGGAGGACTTTCCTTCATAGGGTCGCCTAAGACTCGACAGCACTTAACAACTACAACAAGAACAAGAACAACAACAACATATACCACATATATATACACCACACTGTATACCACAGCCATGCAGCATACTGTCCAGTAAGCATAGGATACGGACTTTTTGTTGTTATGTGCCTTTCAGTTTGAACTCACTCATAGTTGACCTCCAGTGAGTTTTCAGAGCCAGCAAATTGCAGGGAAGGAGGCTGCCCATCCTTCTTTCCTGGAGCAGCTGGCAGCCGGCACAATGTTATGTACGAGTGCAGCTCCTTACCCCTAAGCCATTTGGACTTAGCATGTATCAAGTCACCGTTTGCACCATTGGCACTGAATGCTTAGTGCATATGTTGTTGTATACATAATTATCACGTGGTTGTCAATCTTAGAAGGATGGGTGCTACCACGTGCTGGACCCTTTTAGACGCTGTGTTAAAGCAGGAAACCGGCTGTCCTTGGTCCCTGCCCAGTCCTAGAACACCCCTTCTAGCAGAGATACAGGGTTTATCGCACACAGACCCGATGGTGTGCTCAGGTGCCTGCGAGGGACATGCAATGCCGAGCCACTGTCCCCTCTTGTTCTATCAGGAGTGGACAGTTCCTGTGTCACCGTTACACACCCCTCAGCGAGTCCCCTCCTTCCTAGTGGGACCCGTGTGCCTTTGTAAGCAAGCAGGGTAGGGTGTTTCCTGCTTCATTTGTGTTATACCGGACTCTGTGGGTTTCAGGAACCTGCTCACCGGTGGTTCCATGCCTATGATGTTCACAGCAGGTAAGTCCATTAGAGTCGGGTGTCTGCTCTATTGGCGTGTGGGATAGGTATTTCCTGCATTGATTGGTGTTGTGCACACGCAGCGTGGGTCCCGAGAACCTGGTCTGTAGAGAGGGGTATTAAGTGGCTCCAGGTCTATTATGCGCACGCCGCTGAAGTCCCTGCACCTATTTCCTATGCACGTGGAGTAGGAGTTTCTTGCATGTTTTGCATTATGCACATAGTGTGAGTACCCAGAGGCTGCTCGGTAGCAAACCAGGGTGTAGCAGGTAGTCCCCCTGTCTGTTATGCACACTGTACACGGTCCCGCGCATTTACTTTGTATGCCCCCGGGGTAGGTGTTCCTTGTATTTGTATCCGTTACGTACTTGCGGTGTGGGTCCTGAGAGCCTGCTCTGTACACGTGGGTAGTTGGTGTGATTCTGTCCCGCACACGCCGCCGGGGCCGGGTGGACCCACTCGGTGCGTACAGGGCAGCCAGGCGGGTAACAAAGCGACGAGACGAGCGGCTGGGCTGAGGCATTAAGACGGGGAGGCGCGCGCCCGCACCCTCCTCCCCCCCCCGCACGCGCTCCCTGGGTACCACTCAGCCCCCTCCCTGCACCGCCGTGCCCCCGCCGGTAGGGGGCGGAAGCCTATACCCTCTTCAGACCAGCCAGACCTTCCTCAGGCCCAAGCCCCCTGCCTCCTCCTTCCCCTTTCCTGCCTCTGCCAGGCAGAGGAGGCATTCAATGGCCAGACGGTGCCCTTCTCCTTTCCCTCCCTTACTGTTCCCTCTCATCTGCTCTTCCTCTCCTCTCCCACCAACCCTGGCCCCCTCAGGGCTCCCCTAAACTTTCTTGTCACCCTCCTGGTCTCTGCTCTCAAAGCACTCTGGCCCTATTCTGCTGTCTCCAAGAGGCCTCATCTCTTTGTCCCCCTCTTGGTCTGTTTTCCGGGTCTCGTTCTCCATCTCCATCTCTGACTGTCTCCTCTGGTTATGTCCAGCTGTCTCTAGTCTCTCTGCATATCTCCATGTGTCTGTCTGTCTCCTTAGGTTCCTCTCTCCCTGTCTCTTCCTTGCAGTCCCTGGGTATCTCTCTAAGTCTTTCTGTGTTTCTGAGTCTCCCCCTCTGCCTCTTTTTCTTTGGTTTTCTTGCAGAATCTGTGTTTTCCTGTTTCCATTTGCACCTCACTGATCATCTGCCCCTTGTCTGGCAGTGACTTTGTCTCTCCCAGTCTCTGTGTTTTTTGGTCTCTGTGACTTTCTTTTCTCTCAATGACTCTTCTTATCTGTCCGATTCTACATGTCTGTATCTCTTATCTCTGTGTCCGGTATCTCTCTTTCTACTTCTGTGTGTCTGTGACTCTGCTTTGTTTCTGTACCCCTTTATTTTGGTGTGTAGTTCTTTCTCCGTTTTCTGACTCTCGTCTCTATCCCTGTCTGTACTTCTGAGAGCTGTCTCCCTCTCTTTTTCTCTAGGTTTGTATCTCCCCGTCTCTATTGTGCTGTCATTTTGACTCAGCATCACCATGTACCCCTTCTCTTTATTCTCTTGTCTCTGAGGATCTCTGTGGTTCTTGGGGCCTCCCTCCCTCTCCCTTTGTGTCTCCCTCTGTCCTGTATCCATGTATTTTAGTGTCTCTGTCTCACTCTGTCTCTGTCTTCTCTGCTCTCTGCCCTCACCCCTCTCCCTTTCCTGTGTCTCTTTGTCTCTGTTATCTCTGAGAGTGTCTCTGGGCATCTCTGTGAGTCTTTGGGTTTCAGGTCTCGCCCCACCTTTGAGTCACCTTCGAGTTTCTGTGTGTCTCTGTCTCTGATCTCCTGTCTCTGAGTCTCTCCTTGCCTCTGAGCTTGCGTGCTCCCCCATGCCTGTTTTGCCCCTTTTTTTCTCTCCTGTCTCTTTGACTCTGAGTATCTCTGCGTGTCTGTGAGCGTCTGGGTTTCAGTCTCTACTCCCTACTCATCTTCGTCTTTCCTTTATCTCTGTCTCTGCGTCTCTGTTTATCTCCGCGTGCCTCTGTGGCTCTCAGGGCTTCTCCCTGCTACCTGCTTCCCCTTTACTTCCGGCGCCTCTCTCCCGCTCCCCTCCCTCCGTCTCTTTCTGGGTTATCTCTCTGTCTCTGTGTCTCTCCGTCTCTGCGTCTCTGTGGGTCTCGGGGCCTCTCCCAGCCTCTGTGTCCCCTGTGCTCCCCGCCCTCTCCCTCTCTCCCCCCTCGCTCTCTCGCTCGCGCTCTCTCTCTGAGCATCCTTGGGCCCGGGGTTGCCATGGGGACAAGGTGGGAGCCGGGGATGGCGCGCGCCTGGGCTCGCGCCGGCAGCTCAGGCGAAGAGCAGCGGCCAGAGCAGCGCCAGCAGCAGGCAGCGAGCGGGCGCGGGAGCGGGAGCGGGAGCGGGGGCAGCGTTGGCGGCGGCGGCTCCTCCTCGGCCATCCCCTCGGAGCCGTGCAGCTGACGCGCATGGCGAAGACAGCGGCGCCTACCGATGGGAGCAGCGGTAAGGCAAGGCGGCGCGGCGCAGCCGGGCGGGCGGCAGCCTCCTCCTCTCCAGCTCGCCTGCGCGCCGCCCGCCCGCCCTCCCTTCCTCCCTCTCCCCTCGCAGCCCCTGCCCGCCCGCCTGCCCGCGCCGCGCTCGCCCTTCCATTTAAAAATCTTTAAAACTTTGCATATTAATATCTGCGCTTTGCATAATCTGACCCGCGCTTTATTGATTGCAAGAAGCTTAATGCAGCCGGCTCGGCCTATTGCAGAGAGCTCTCCGGGCGGGAGCCGCGCGGGCGCCGCTCGCTCCGCACCCCGCTCCGCCGCGCTGCGGCCCCGGCCCTCTCGCTCCCTCTCGGCGCCCGGCACTGGGGCTTTGCCCCCTGGCTGGGTATTTTTCTTATTTGGGGGAGAGGGGGGGTCGGCTTGCTGTCGTGGGGGGGCGGGGGTGGGGGGGCGGGCAGGGAGAATCTGGGAGAAAAGGGGACCGAGTGGAGGTGAAGAGGCGAGGAGAGGGGCGAAGGGGGCAAGGAGGCTGGGGGAAGGCGAGCGTGAAGGGGGCAGCGGTGGGAGAGGAGCGGCAGCCGGAGCAGCAAGGACACAGGGCGAGGAGACAGAGGAGAAAGGAGGGAGCTGAGGAGCCGGGACCAGAGAAAGAGCCGGGAGCCGGGGAGCCGGCGCCGGCACAGCCCACCCGGCAGTGCGCGCTGGACGCCACCGCCCCCAGGGAACAAACATAAAGACAAGAAAGAGAGAAAAAAAAATAATACCTATATCTATATATGATGCCAATAAAAAGACGATGAAAATAAAACCCATCGCAGCCGGGCCCGCTGTACATAAAAAGGGATGAGCGCGCAGAAGGGAGGCTAGGCGGCATCGCTCCGGCTGGCTGCGGCGCCTCCACGGGGCTCAGGAGCTGGGAGGAATCCCTGGTTCTGACCCTGCGTTTGGGAAAGGCGCAGCTGTGGAGAAAATGAGACGAGTTGGGGATCAGGCTTGTAACGGTGCCCCGGTGTTGTGTGGGGTTTTTCTTTCTTTCCCCTTTCTTGGGGGTGTGGGGGCCGGCTTAGTGCGATAGTCGTGAGGTTGTCTGTCGGTTGGTGGTTCTGTCAGAAGCTCCGAAGCAAGCAGGGTGCATGGGGGTGGGGGAGAGGTAAGAGGGCACAGGGACCCAGAAAGGGCTGGGGGCAGGAATGAGGAGCCAGAGAAAGAGACAGGGTACCTTGGACAGCGAGAAGGAATAGAAGAGGGAGCCGCCGGGATGGGCGCAGACAGGCGGTGCACAGAGGTGAGCCAGCTCCAGGGCCCCAAGTGATGCTGGGGAGCCTCTTGTGCCCCTCACCAGTTTGGGCAAAGTCTGTAACTTGGGGAGCCTTCTGCCCTGCGCCCCTTCTTCCCTGGCTCTTTGAGTCCTCTCCTTTCTTCCTCATCTCTAGCTTCTTTGCTGGGCTGGCTTTCTCCCAGTTGTTCTCCTGCTCTTAATAAAAAGCTCTCCCCCGATCCCAGTTTCTCTTTTTTTTTTCTCCCCCACTCTCTACCTTTCTTTTTTCCCTTCCTCCTTCTCCCTTTCCTTTCATTCTTCCCTCCTGCCACCCCTCTCCCTGTCCAGTCTCCCCCTCCCGGATTGCATTTATTCATCACTTTTGCAGCCTTGGTCCTGAATGGGGTCTGGGAGGGAGAACCCTTGGTTCAAAGACAGCAATCACCCAAGTTCACACTAGAACCCAACCCTTATTCTGTATCCCCTAGTATTTCATCCCTGCTGGGGGCCAAGTCTGCACAGGGGTCCTGGCACCACCCCCCATTTCCTTCTGGCCTCCTAGAGAAGTCCTGCTGGGTGCTCTTGGGCTGTGGGAGGGGGAGGGGAAGATCTTAAATGAAGGCTCATGGCTCCGGCCTCATCCTCACTGAGCAAGAAGGGCGTGGATGAGAAGGAAATGATAGGGCTGGCTCCCAGGGGGTGGAGAGCAGGGAACACTAGGGTAGGGGTCTGTTGCAAAGGGTCCTGGGAGCTTTTGAGTCCCAGGTGAAAGATCCTAGGAGAACCTTCTGGCCTGCTGACCACTCCCCACTTTTTTCCCCCCTCTATGCTGGGGGCTTTGGAGTTGAGCATCAGGCTTTCCAGGCTCAATGGGCCAGTCAACTCAGCAGCTCTTGGTCTCTTGCCACTCGCTTGGGACACTGCCTCTGCCCACCCCTGGTATGGAGCCGGGGTGCATGGAGCTGGGGTGCGGAGGCAGTGCGCAGTGGGGTCTGGTGGGTCTGGTCAAACCATGGCGGCAATGTGTGTGTGTGTACAAGGCCTGCATGCTTTGTGTGAGGCGGGTAGCAGAGGCTAACTGTGTGGAGTGACTGAGAACCTTGGTGGAACTAGGAGCCAAAGGTGTAGAATCAGAGGTTGAATTTTCAGTGGGGGGCCGGGTGTGGGCGACATGCATGTGAGAGGGAGCCGGCATGTGTATTTGTGCTGGGCCTTTCCCTCCACTTGGCTGCTTATGTACAAATCACTGCCTGTGCACTCAGGAGGCTCTGTCTGTGTGTGGAAGCTGACACGTGTGCGTGGGTCTCCGTGCCAAAGTGGGCTCCGGTGATGGATATGGGAATCCATATACACAGGGCGTTTGGAGCAGAGGCTCCGGCTGAGCATGCATCAGATCTAATTGTCAGGTGTCCACATTAAATAAAATCCTGTGTGTGAAAGTACAATTCCTGACATAGTGCTATCACGACTATTATTGATATTATTATCATCATTACCATGAGGCTGTGTCTCTGTGTGTCCAAATGAGAGGGAAGGAGGACATGGCAGCAGGGCCCAAGTTGAGCAGTCAGGGCTGTGGGGATACAAAGAGGTTTCAAATATCGTGTTTGAACAACAACCTTGGAACTAGGTTCAAGAAAACAAAATACAAAGAGATATATCCTTCCCAAAGTCGACCAGCCCACCAACAAAACCCTTTCCTTTGCTAATGACAAGTGTCTCACTCCAGGGGTGGCAGACAGGCTGGGAGGAAGTTGATCAGGACAGGGAGCAGCACCTCCAGTTGCTGGCACTGTGATCTTGTGTCTCCTGATCGTTGGGTGATATGGAAGAGAGGCCCATCGTGCCTGGCAGGGAGACCCTCAGCACTGGCTCCCTTTCTGACCGTCTGGCAGCGTGAAAGGCCATCTTTGGGGTCCATGGTTGCCTTGATTTTGCTACTCTTTGTACGAGGGGTCTGCGGTAGGGAAAGAACAGCGGCGTGTGTGTGTGTTTGTGTGTGTGTGTGTTGCGTACGTGCTTGTCCGCGTCCATGCTGTGTGTGATAGAAGTAACCTTATGCATTCTAGACAGCACGCTGGCCAGGTTGCTTCCAGTGGGTCTATCCATGGCCACTCCAAAAGCCTCCATTCCAGCAGGGTCCTCCAGCCAGGATCTCTTTCTCCTGCCCATGTGACAGCCAAATATAGGGTGAGGTTACCCAACCTCAGTTCCCTACTGGGTTGATATTGTCAGAACCCTGGTGCTTCGTCATAATGTGGTGAGGGCATTACCATATTACTTGTGGGAGTAACTGGTCACACCGGGGGCTCTTTGGACTTGTTTCTGTCTTTGACGTGTGCTGGGTAATTTCCAGGAGTTTTTGCAGAATTGAAATGATTGAGAAACCTTGCTGTGGAGAGTTGTTGGAGCAGATAGCATGGGATTGCTTGGTGACTGGCTCTGTTCTGCCTTTTAAGTAGATATCAACCATCAGTTTTCACACAGTCCTAACACTTCTTAATAATAATGATGATGATGATGATAATGATAATAATAAAAGATTCCCCTCACCTCTCCATAGTTCTTCTAAAGAACCCTTGTCATGCCCCTTTCACAGATGAGCATTCCAAGGCCCACATCATTGTCTCAGCCTGTAAGCAAATATCGCTAGAACCAAGGCCTCTGAACTGGTGTTGAGCTTTGTTTATTCCTAGATGTCTTTTCCCTGTCCCCTTAGCTGTCCCAGCTTCATTTCTTTCTCTGCACTGCCCCTTCCCCCATGTCCTCCCTGCCCCCTGAGACGCCCATCCACAGACCTCTCTCCCCCGGCCTGTCAGGTGGATGGATGCCTTGTGTGGCTCAGTGAGGCTTCCAGGACTTGGGAGGAAACCAGCAATAGTGAGATCGAGCCTGCTCAGCGGGTTGTCATCCATACCCTGTCATTAAATAGGCTTGGGGGCAGGCCTATTTAATGACAGAGTATGGAAGAGCTCTTGGTCACTCCAGTTATTTCTGGCAAGCCTTCTGCTGCACAGAAACTTGTCCAGAAGCACCCCAGAACTGCCCCCTTCATTAGATTGAGGCTGAAGGTGGAGGCCCCACACACCAGGTTCCAACATTCACTGGTTTTTATCGCATGACGTGAATCCCTAAACTAATGAAATATCTAAGCTCCTTGAGAGGATTGGGCAGCAATACCTGGCCCACCTTCCCTGGACATGATGATTAGACACTAGCCGTAGACCAGCTCAGGCCTGCACTCTGAGGTGGGCCTGATTTTAGACAAGATTAGGGTGCTGGAACCATAAGCATTTCAGAGGGAGCTTCGGGTGGCTGGAAATGTGGAGAAAGCAGGCAGGGGTTTAAATGCGGTGGGGAGACAACAAGGAGTGGGTCTTTGAAGAAGCTCAGGCTCAGATAAGGGAAAGTGGGGAGGATATGGGGAGTATTGGGAAAGCGTAAAGATAGCCTGGCTGAAGGAGGGGGCAGACCCCGCCCAGGCAGGGGCGTAGCCCCAGGCGCAGAGGCTGGATCGAATTGCAGGACTAGGCCCTAGGCCGGCGCTGTGCTGCTGCTGGAGAAGTTAGGACTTGGGCTTGCTAGCATTGAGAGTTGCCAAGTGTACCATCATGTGCACACACGTTTGTTCTGTGACAAAGTGTCTGGGACAACACAGACTCATACGAACACACACATAAACACATACACACATGCGCACACGCAGAGACCTTCCTTTGCTCACACACACTGCCTTCCCAGAAACCACCAAGGGAGGTCAGTGCCTTAGCCCTCACGCAGGGATCCCAGGCTTCATCTGACTGTGGCCCAAAAACTGCCTGACGGCCGGGGACCCTCCCCCACCCAGGGTGCAGACTCATGTGGTATTCACAGTCTTAATCCGCCGCAGTGAGGCCAGGGAGGCAGCATCTGTCACTTTCACAAACACAGGCTACGGAGTCAGGGAGAGACACACTCCACTTGCTCACAACCGCTTGAGAAGCAGATGCCTGGACCACACTGCCCCCACACCAGAGGCAGAAAACGACCCCTCACAGCCCCCCGATGAAACCACACCGGCCCAAGGACTGGCCACAGATGTGCCCTCATGTTCGCACACACACATGTTAAGCAAAGCCCCTGCTGTCCTGACTCCCCGTTTGTACAACCATATACTCAAACACTCGTTGACTTTAAGCACAGCTGCTGACATTCTAACCCCTTACTCTCTCTCTCTCTCACACACACACACACACACACACACACACACACACACACACGCACACTCTCTCTCTCCTTTGGATGTGCAACATAGCTGTAACCATCACAGTTCTCATACACACACCTACAAGCAGACATCCCCCCACACACACCCTCAAACACACAGCCTCGCTGTCCACCAGGAGCACTGGGGGCAGTGGTCATTGAAGAATGACAGGCTGAGCAGTGTGCTGAGGGGGGTCGCCCTGAGGCATGGGCTGCGGGTCACACGACAGGGTACCCTGGACTCCCCTTGAGGAAAGGGTCAGGCAGACTCCAAAAGGGCTCCATTGGTCTGGACGGCTCTGCCAGGTAAGAGAGATTCAAGGAACGCAGGCCAGAAGTGCGGGAGCCAGCTAATGGCCGAGGCTGCTGATGGCCGAAATGGCTGGTCAGCAAGGAGGGGAGGCTCAACAATTGATGTGACTCGGAGCTGGACAAATGATGGCGCATTTGGCTGGACCTGGCTGGGGGACCACGAGTCAGAGGCTGGCCGGCCCCTCTCCTCGGTGGGCCCGAGTGAGGTCTGTGTCGAAGCGAGATGGGGTTGTCAGCCTGGCTTCCTTTACCATGTGTCCCGCCTGGTGTGTGTGTCTAGGGACTCTTTGTGTGTGTGATTGTGAGCTTGTGTGTGTTCACATACGTGGAATTTATCTGCGGTTGTAGGAACTTTGTGTCTTCAGGCCTCTTGACGTGTGTGTGTGTTTGTGCCTTTGTGTGAGTGTGCGCACAGTGTTTAGGGACCTTATCAGATGGCCCTATGATTAAGTGTGTGTGTATATATGTTGAGTATGTAGGGACCTTTCTTACTGTGAAATGTTGAGTGCCCTTATGTCTTACACACACACACACACACACACACACACACTCACACTGTGTTCTATCTATAATGTATATTGGCATGGGGGTGCAGGTTGGGACTGGGGGAGGGGTGGATCTGGCTCTGGACTTGCAGCTCCTGGTGCATCTGGTGGTCCCCGAGGCTGTCTTTGTGCATCTGTATGGGCCTCTGTCTGGTACCAGTGGGCGTGTGCTTGTCTGTGTACTTTGCTGGCTCCAGAGTTTGCATATCAGTGGGGCCACAACACCATGGGTGGGGCAGGCCAGACCAGGGTGGGGGTTGTGATGACTTCTTCCTGAATTGCCTTCCCCCCACCCCCCGCAGGAGGGTTCCACAGTCTCTGTCTGAGGGCCCAGCCAGCATGGCGCAGCCCAGCACAGACCACCCCACCCCTCCTCTTCCTTTCCCACCCCCCATGACCTTTGAACACAGCAGCCCCAAATACATATTTATCAGAGGGGCTGTGGGGACCAGCCCCTCCCCCACCACTCCCCTCAGGGCCCTGGCTGCCTGGCTGCGGAGAAATTAACCTTGTGACACAGGAGCTGGCTGACACCCCGGCCCCCTCCCCATCCGCACGGCACATATGAGCGTGAGTGAGTGCGTGCGTGTGTGTGTGAGTGCGTGCGTGTGTGTGTGTGTGTGTGTGTGTGTGTGAGAGAGAGAGAGAGAGAGAGAATACTTCTCCACTAGGTAGGCAGCAGCCAAAGGGAGAAAGGCACGCAGGTGTACTCATACCCATATAACCCCCGACACACATACCACACACAGATGCTCAGTCCAAGCCTCAAAGGCTCTGTAAGTGTGGAACGGGTGCACATCAGCACACACATACTGAAATGGATGTCCACCTGACACACATAATGATCCCGGCACACGTAGACTCAAGAACACATGTGAACTCCGAGGCCCCGAGACCTAGGCATATATGCCCCTGGGTCAGAGACTCCCTTGGAGCCTCCATCCTGACGTGTCCACGGAGGCACTGACGTGGATGTGCAGGGACGAGCACACATGGCGGCTCAGGTCTGAAGACCCTGCCAGGCGCGAGCCCAGTGACTCACGGGGCAGAGCTAGGGCATTCCTCATCTGGAGATTTTTTTCTTTCAACTAAAAAACTGTACAAATACAGATAGTAAAATATAACATTAAACCCCACTCCCACCCCTGCCCTGGATCCTCAGAGATCCCGCAGGCTGGGATGGCTGTGCCTGGGGTCACGTCACTGGGACAATCCTCACTCCAGACTTAACTTCTCCAAGCCCAACAAGATGGGTCGATGCTCAAGTTGGAAAATGTTTATGGAATGATGAATTCATTCCTGACACATCTGCTGAGACCCTAGGAGTCAGGCCCCGTCTTAGCCGCTGGGGAACAGCCGTTTATGGGGCAGAGTTGGGCCTTGCTCTCCTGGAGCTCCTGGCGAGCACGATAGCAGGATCCAGACCTACAAGATCATAGTGCATTGTCCTTTAGGAATGGTGCTGGCATCTGGAAGGAGCATCTGTGTGAGGGAATCCTGGGAGAACCTGGATTAGATTGGTGCAGTGTCAGATTACCTAATAAACAAGTTAAATGAGGATTTGCTTGTACTTAACAACTAATAGGTAGTGAACGATTGAATTGTTTTTACTACCTCAGAAATTTTGCTTTAAGGTATAGTTGGCATCCGTCTCTCTCTCTCTCTCTCTCTCAACTCATGGCACCTTCCTGAGAATCAGAACCTCCTTTCACACTTACAGTTCCTGACATGTTTGGACTTCTGGATTCGGAGCAGAACTAACTTCCTACCCACTAGCTGTTGTTGTTATGTGCCATTGAGGCAGAACCAACTTACAGCTGACCTTCCAGTGGGCTTTCGGAGGCTTTAGATCACATGAGAGGAGAGTGCCGTGTTTCTTCCTCGGAGCAGCGGATGGATTCTAACTGCCTGTCTTTGGGTTGGCAGTGCGACTCCTTACCCATTAGGCTGCTAGAGCTCCCTGCAAATTCAGTGCCATCAAGTCAGAACAAGAGGAGATTCAAGAAACTACACTGCAATCCCAGAGGTGTGTGGTTCAAATCCACCAGATGCTTTGCTGGAGAAGGAGGAACAGTCCTCTCCTGTACCAGTCAGATCTGATTTGACGGTACACACACAAGTGATAAAAATAAAATAAATTTAAAAAAAAAGAATGAGAGGAGATTGCCCGTCTTTCATCCTCAGAGCATCTGCTGGATTGGAATCTCCTGCCTTTGAGCTGGAAGTCTCCTCCAGTGCAATTTATAGCCTCTGAAAATCCACTGGCGGCTCAGCTGTGCCTGATTCTGACTTGCCAGCAGTGAGCTAACTATTGACATGGATGAGATACCCAAGTAAGCAAAGCAAGCATGGATCTACATGTGTTTTCTTACTAGTCTGTAGTGATTACTGTTTTTGTTGTGTAGCATAGAGTCGGAACTGACCCATAGCTGACCCTCCCATGGGTTTTCAGAGGCAGTTAATCACATGGGAGGAGATTGCCCATCCTTCTCCCATGGTGCAGCTGGTGGCCTCAAACCATATGCCTTCAGGACTGGAGCGCATCTTATTGCCCCTAAGCCACCAGAGCTCCCAATCTTTAGTGATTAGCTTTCGCTTTCTTTCTTTTTTTTTAAACCACATAGCTTGATGAATCAGGAGGGAGTGATATTTTCACTGAGTGTTGATATAACACGCAGATTTCAAATGTATGCACAGATCCTTTGGAAATGCAACAAGGCCAGAAACAAAAAAAGACCCAACCCAAATGAAACGAATCCAAATTAATGAAAACCTATATCCATTGCAAACGAGTCTGTTACAACTCATGGTGACCCTGGAGGACAGAGTAGAATTGCTTGCAGCGTTTCCACCGTTGAAATCTTCATCAAAGCAGAATGCTTTCTCCCACGGTGTGCTGGTGGGTTAAAATGGTCTCACTTTTTAAAAAAAAAATGGTCTCACTTTTTCGTTATCAGATGAGTGCTTAACCTCTCTGCCACCAGAGTTCCTGCTCACTGAGGCCCCACAAGCAAAAAGAATATAACTCACTAATGACCTACCTACCCACTGTGCCTCAGCTGCCCCCCTAGAAAATCCCCCTGGTGTCTGCCCTGGTGGGAAATGGGTCCCGCAGCCTGGAGCCCAGAGACCTGGGCTCTGAGAGACAGAGAGGAACGAAGTGAGCCAGAGAAGTCTGAGCTGTCAAGGAGGTGACATGGAGGATGAGTAGGGGTGCACCCAGAGGTGCTTTCCATGAAGGGGCTCGCTCATGCAAAGGCTCAGAGTTGTGAGTGGATAATGACAGGCAGAGGGACACTGGACTGTCCAATGTGAGCAGGGACTAGTGGAAGAAGAGGTTGACACCCTTGGGAAGGACTGTGAGGTTCGGGGCTTGTTCTATGCACCATGTTAACCATGGAAGTTCTGATGGGTAGAAAGCTGAAGTGAGCTAGGGCACTTGGTTGGTGACCCCCAGGAGTCTGGTGTGGAAGATGAACAGGAAGGGGAGGCCCTGGAGGCAGGGAATGGGGAGTAGGGGCCCTTCTCTCAGGGGCCCTCCTGCTCTACCTGTCTACACCTATTCTGAGGCTTATTTATCACTTGGCCACTGGGAGGTGAGGGGTTATAGACCTCCCAAGCACCGCTCATCCTCCATTGGTCCCTGATGTCCACTGTCGCCCACCTGAGCTGGGTGCCTGGGACACATGGATCACCTAGCTCCTTACCTGTCCTGGAAAAGGCTGGAGAGACTGAGCCTAACAGAGTTCTTTTCAAGGACTTACAGGAGCTTTTTGAGCTTGCTCTTAGAGAATGAATGGGCCAGAAGGCCCCAATGGGCGCATGGAGAAGGTAAAGATCTGCCTTGGGAGGGGGCTGGTGAGGACAACACTCGCCTCCCACATCTGCATGAACATCTGCTTTCCCTCTTTCTATTACCCTGTCCACTACCCTGTTCCTCTAGCCCCAGACTAAAGGGACCCCCAATACCTGTAAGAAAGACAAGACTTCTAGTGGTCCAACATGCTTGGAAAGTCACCTTTCTGGTTCACAAGCTGTCCATGCCAGCTCCTGCTTGTCTCTAACACTCTAATGGCTTTCATCCTGACTTAGGAAGTCAACCTCCCCTTCTTGTTCAGCAACACATACCATCTGTTCCTGCCTCCGGAGCCTTTACACTTGCTGTTTCCTTCACTGGGAAAGCTCTAACGTGCACATCTCATTTGAGCCACTGCTCAAAAAGCGACCTCCCTGCACAGGCCTTTCCTGACCACCCAGTTTAGAACAGCCTCATCTTGTAACCCTTCACCCCTCATTGGTTTGGTTTCTTAACTCTCCAGTATGTTTTCATGTTTCCTATCTCTCTTCCTCTACTGAAAGGTTTGGGTCACAAGGTCAGGAACTTTGTTTTGTTCATGACTAGAACTAAGTCCAGCATGCTAAGTGTTTAGTGAATGGACATGTTGTTGTTGTTATGTGCCATCAAGTCGCTTGTGACTCAGGATAATCCTTGTTCGCCTAATTGCCTGACATAATAGTGGAGGTGGGTGTTGGCTGTGTGTGACAAGGGCGAGGAGGCCGAGCCTAACAGGCTTGGTGGGGTTCCCAGTGAGTCAGGCTACCTACCTACCTCCTGCCTGAGCCCAAAGCAGCCAGAGACCAAAATCATCATCCTGGGCCTGTATACTCTCGTCTTGTGCCTTGCCTCCCTCTCAGAACTCTTCCACTCCAGCCCTGGTGGCCTAGTGGATGAGGCTGCACCACAATCCCAACGGCACACAGAGCATCAGGTGCTCTGTGGGAGAATGGGTTCTGAAAACCCACTGCACAGTCAGCTACGAGTTGGTTCTGATTCACCAGTAAACAACAACAGTGGCAACAATACTTCCTGCTCTCCACCACCTCCCTCATCCCAACACTCCCTTCACCCCAACATTCCTTCATCCAACACTTCTTACACCCACACTCCACTCACCTAGCCCTCCTTCACCCCAACACTCTTCTTATCTCCACACTCTCCTTCCCTTTCCCTCTTCTCCCTTCCCCTGTACACTACTCACCCAGCACTCTCACCCTAATACTCCCTTATCACAACATTCCTCTCACCCCTGTATTCCCTCACCCCAACACTCCTTCAGACCAACAACCCCCTTGTCCCCATACTCCCTCACGTTCTCCTCACCCCCACACTCCACTCAGCCAACACTTTTCATACCAATACCTTTCCACCCCCATCTATTCTCCTCACCCTAACACTCTTTCAATACCAATAATCCCCTTTTCCCCATACTCACTAATCTCAACACTTTCCTCACCCCCACACTCCACTCAACCAACACTTCTCATACCAATACCTTCTCAACTCCACACTCCCTCACCCCACACTCCCCACCCCCACATTCTTCTCACCCCACACTCCCTCACCCCACACTCCACTCACCCCGCACTCCCTCACCCCGCACTCCCCACCCCCACATTCTTCTCACCCCACACTCCCTCACCCCACACTCCACTCACCCCGCACTCACTCACCCTACATTCTCTCACCCTACACTCCCTCACCCCACACTCCCTCACCCCACACTCCACTCACCCCACATTCTCTCACCCCGCACTCTTCTCACCCCACACTCCCTCACCCCACACTCTTCTCACCCCACACTCCCTCACCCCACACTCTTCTCACCCCACACTCCCTCACCCCACACTCTTCTCACCTCCACACTCCACTCACCCCACATTCTCTCACCCCACACTCCCTCAC